>NW_020329074.1:0-33569 GCF_001858045.2 Oreochromis niloticus | reverse complement strand
CACACAGAGCCTAAAGGGAACAGTATTTGTCATGGAGTAACAAGAATCTGAGTCCATATTAGAAAAGCTGCTAAAATCATAAAAGTTTGCAGAATGTAATAAATGATGAATATGAATTAGTGGTCTGTGATAGTGTATTAATTTGTAGGGAAAAAAAACATGTTGACCAAGGTGTAATTGAACCCACGACCTTTGGTTGCAGACCTGTGTCATTACCAACTGCGCCACTGTGAAAGAGAGCGAGCGCCTGGAAAACAGGGTGATGAGCAGTCAGAATCAGATTGCGGTGAGAGGCGAAAAACGCTGTTTTTTGGAGTTACAAAACGTCGTGTAACTCAAAAACTAGGTGGACTAGAAGCATAATTCTTGTACTGGGTGAATCAGCGTACTTTCGTGTACTTTGACTGTGATTTGCATTGCTCTTTGTACATCTGTCGCTGAGATATGACGAGAGAAGAAAGGGCAGACCTCAGATATGATTGGCTGGCTGGGAAGCCGTGCAGGCCCTGATATGTAAATTTTATATGTATCAGTCCTCACAGAGGATTAGCTGCCTGGGGACCTGGCAGAAATATATACAAATAGTATGATTAAGCATAAATACTACATTTAGTAGAAATACTATGTTTAGCACAAATACTATAAAATGGCAGAAATACTATAATTAAGCAGAAATACTATATTTGGCAGAAACACTATATTTAGTAAATCTTATGAAATAGCAGAAATAGTATGATTTAGCAGAAATGCTGTATTTGCACAAATCTCATAAAATAGCAGAAATAGTATGATTTAGCAGAAATGCTGTATTTAGCACAATACTGAAAAGCAGCAGAAATGCTATGACTTAGCACAACAGTAATAACTTATAGAAAAATTGGAAAAGCAAAATGGACAGCTGGAAAAATCCTGAACATGCTAAGGGTCCCTCAAATCTAATTGTTAATTGAAAAAAAAAATCAGCAAAAAAAGTATAACAGTCACACAATCACAAATATGGGCACATATGGAAACACACATGCACAGAGAGACACACACAGGACCAAATTCAGTCAACCAGTCTAAATATATTGAATTTAAGTGATATAATAAGATGCTCCCATCAAAAGGCTCTCTCTCGCTCCTCGCTCTCTCTCTCACCACACACACACACACACACACACACACGAGAGCCTAAAGGGAACAGTATTGTGCCATGGAGTGTTAACAAGAATCTGAGGTCCATATTAGAAAGCTGCTAAATCATAAAAGGTTGCAGAATTGTAATAAATGATGAATATGAATAGTGGTCTGTGATAGTGGTATTAATTTGTAGGGAAAAAACCATTTGCCCAAGGTGTAATTGAACCACACCTTGGGTGCAGACCTGTTCATTACCAACTGCGCCATCGGGAAAGAGAGCGAGCGCCTGGAAAACAGGGTGATGAGCAGTCAGAATCAGATTGCGGTGAGAGGCGAAAAAACGCCGTTTTTTGCAGTTACAAAACGTCGTGTAACTCAAAAACTAGGTGGACTAGAAGCATAATTCTTGTACTGGGTGAATCAGCGACTTTGGTGTACTTTGACTGTGATTTGCATTGCTCTTTGTACATCTGTCGCTGAGATATGACGAGAGAAGAAAGGGCAGACCCAGATATGATTGGCTGGCTGGGAAGCCGTGCAGGCCCTGATATGTATTTGTATGTATCAGTCCTACAGAGATTAGCTGCCTGGGGACCTGGCAAAATATATAGAAATAGTATGATTAAGCATAAATACTACATTTTTAGAAAACTATATTAAGCACAAATCCTATAAAAATCAGAAATACTATATTAAGCAACATAAATATCCTCTAAAATCCTATAAAAAGCAGTAAACTGTACTATGATTGTAGGAAACCCTAATTAATCAAAATACTAAATTTGGCAGAAATGCAGAAACACTATATTAGCACAATCTTATGAAATAGCAGACATAGTATGATTTAGCAGAAATGCTGTATTAGCACAAATCCCATAAAATAGCAGACATAGTAGATTTTGCAGAAATGCTGTATTAGCACAAATACTGAAAAGCAGCAGAATGCTATGACTCAACACAATAGTAATAACTTAAATAGAAAATTGGAAAGCAAAATGGACAGCTGAAAGAATCCTGAACATGCTAAGGTCCCTCAAATGAATGTTAATAAAAAATCAGCAAAAAAAAGTAAACAGTGACACAATCACAATATGGACACATATGGAAACATGCACAGAGAGACACACACAGGACCAAATTCATCAACCAGTCTAAATATTGAATTAAATCATATAATAGATGCTCCATAAAACTCTCTCTCGCCCTCCTTTCTCTCTCTCTCGCTCACACACACACACCAACACACACACACACACACACACACCAACACAGGAGAGACAAGCAAGTTTCTAGGTCAGTCAAGCAGCTGGGAGCTGCTAAATTTGAATCCACCAATCACAGAGGCTGTGTACTTTTCCCGCCAAAACAGGTGCAGCCGTTTTTACACACTCAGCACAGAGAGAGACAGGATTTCTGCAGTATTTCTCATAGTGAGGATTCCTCTCAAACAAATGGCCATAATTTCCTAACTGTAGGGGCTAGAACGGTCATTCTTACACGTTTTGTTCAGAAGAGATGGGGGAATCTTCAAGTGTTAAGAATTTATCATAAAATATGATTATTAAAGATATTTGACTTCTAATGCACCATAACTGAGTAGAGGCGAAGCAAAAACTGCCTTGACTGCCCTCAAACAACGCTTTCTAACTCTAAATCTATTTGGAGTATCGATATCATTCTTTCACCGTAAGAGACAGCAGCTTTGGTGAACAGTCATGGAAATTTTCAGTCTTTGTGGAAATCTATCAAAAAGATATGACAGAGAAAAAGTGGTTCATTTCCAGAGTTTGAAAGCTGAAGAAATCTGAGCGAGGGACAAATTCCTACCCTCAAACAAGTCAACTCATTTCAGAACGGTAATAGGTGAGAAAAAAATTCTTGAATTGTGAGCGTCAGGAGTGTCTGAAGATATACGGGGACAAGCCTCATGTTTTAACTTCGCTTCGTTAAGGAGATATGACGATTTGAATATGCCTCTCATTAAGAAATCAAGCGATGATTTGAACAAACTCTCCATTGACTTCTATGGAGAGTTTTCTGACTTTGTTTGGTCTGAGGAGATTTGCCAAATTCTATAAATCTCACAAGAATGATAGTGACATTTTCTGAAAGCCAGAAAAAATACCTACGTTTGATGTATAATTGTGTGGGTTGAGTGAAAATTGAGCGAGTAGCAGAAGTTGTTTCGGACATGAAGAGAAAAGCCAAGGTACAGTGGCTCACTTAGAACCAAGTGCATAGCAACCATAACAACGCATGTATTTTGTGAAAAATCACAAAGATGAAACTCAAAACTTAAAGAGGATAAGATGAAAACGGTAACAGATATGAAAAAGCTGAATCATTCATGAATAGCCCAATAATTTGTGAACATTTTAAAATTGAATGGTTGTTCTAGGCGAAAGTATGAGAAAGTAGTTAAGTTTCAAAAAAGAGTAAGTTTAGCAGAATTGCGGAAGTTTCCCATTCATTTCAATGGGACAAATTAAAGGAAAAAGCTTAATATTTTAAAAGTATAACAGTTAAAAATACCAAAAGTCATAGCGCACATTAGCAGAAATAGCAGAATAGTTTAAAATTTGAACGGTAAAAATCGGTTGAAAATTGTGGAAGTAGTTAAGTGCCAAAAAAGTACAAAAAGTTGCAACTAGAATAATAATAAAGTATAACTAGAAAAATTGCATTTCCTGCGAAAATGCTGTGTGGATGCCTTATTGCTGAAGCTGTCTGCTCAAAAACTGAAAAGATGAAAAGTTGCAAAAGTTGCATGGTGGTGAAAAACAAAAATTGCCCTGAGCAGGATTCGAACCTGTCCCTCCTAGTGTCAAGGCAGCTATTCAGTTCACTGAGCCAAAGTCACTCTCTCAAAGAAAAGGTGGAGAGACTGACAATTGTGCTGAAATGAGCAGAAGCGGCTGAGAATTGTGCTGATAAGAGGTGAAAAGGCTGAAAATTTTGCAGAAAAGAGGTGAATCAGCAGAATTTCTGCTGAAAGAGGTAAAGAAGCAGAAAGTTGCGCTGAAAAGACATGAATCAGCAGAATTTTTGCTCAAAACTGTTTTTCTGAAAACAGCTGAGATTTGTGCTAATAAGAGGTGAAAAGGCTGTAAATTTTGCAGAAGAGGTGAATAAGCAGAATTTGGCCTTAAAAGAGGTGAAAATTCTGCTGAAAAGAGTTCAATCAGCAGAATTTCTGCTGAAAAGAGTTCTGCAGAACTCTTTTCAGAATTCTGCTGAAAAGAGGTTTTTGCTGAAACAGCAGAATAAGCTGGGATTTGTGCTGAAAAGTGGTGAAAAAACTGAAATTTTGCTGAAAAGGGTGAAAAAGCTGAAATTGAGTTAAAAAAGTTTAACTGTTAACTGAAGAAATGTTGCCATAAGCAGGATTTGAACCCAAGCCTCCCAGTCTGAGAAGGGATGCTCCTCTCACTGAGCTAAACTCATTCTCTCAAAAAAGAGGAGGAGAGACCGACAATTCTGCTAAAATGAGCAGAAGCTGCTGATAAGAGCTGAAAAGGCTGAAAATTTTGCAGAAAAGAGGTAAATCAGCAGAATTTCTGCAGAAAAGAGGCAGAGCAAAAGAACAAAAGAGAAAACTGAAAACAGGTTTTGCCATGACCGGGATTTGAACCTGGCCCTTCTGGTCTCAAGGTGACAACTCATTCACTCTGCCAAACTGACTCTCACAAGGAAAGAGATGGAGAGACTGACAATTATGGTGGAATGAGCAGAAGCTGCTGAGGATTGTGCTGATAACAGGTGAAAAGGCTGGAAATTTGCAGAAAAGAGGTGACTCAGTAGAATTTCTGCAGAAAAAGGGAAAGAAGCAGAACGTTGCGCTGAAAAGAGGCACAAGGTTCTGTATGTAGAAAAGAAACACTGTTGAACCATGTGTGAAATAAATAATGAAATGAAATGAAAGAACAACCTGGTTCTACTCAAATTCACCAATCAGAGGTACTGCTTCTGTCTGCTTCATCAGGCTGTTTACTTGTATGTATTTCTGCCATGTGGTGTTGACAAGAATCTGAGGTCCATATTAGAAAAGCTGTTAAATCATAAAACTTTGCAGAATTGTAATAATTAGCATATAAATTACAGGTCTGTGATAGTGTATCAATTGTAGTGAAAAAAAATGTTGAACTAGGTGGGATTGAACTCATGACCTTTGAGCTGCAGAGCCGTGTCATTACTGATTGCGCCACCTGGAAAGGGGGCGGGGGTTTGAAAGACAGAGACTTCAGCAGTCAGAATTAGATCGCGGTGAGAGGCGAAAAACGCCGTTTTTGGAGTTACAAAACGTCGTGTAACTCAAAAACTAGGAGGGCTAGCGGCATAATTCTTGGACTGGGTGAATCAGCGGACTTGGTGTACTTTGACTGTGATTTTCATTGCTCTATGTACCTCCGTCGCGGAGATATGACGAGAGAAGAAACGGCTTCATTTTCGGAGTTTGAAAACTGAGAGGAGGACAGATTTCCACCCCTCAACAAACGTAATTCATTGCTCAACGGTAAGATAATTGTAAAAACTGCTTCCACTGTGAGTGTCAGCAGTGTCTGAAGATATATTGGCACAAGCCTCATGTCCTAACTTGCTTTGTTAAAGAGATATGGCGATTTGAAAATGCCTCCCGTTACAGAATTTCAGCTCTGAATTTCAAAACCTCCCCATACACTTTGAATGGGGAGTTGTCAGACCTTGTGTCACTCCGAGGCAAATTGCAAAAAAACGGTAAATCTCACAATAAAGATAGTGACATTGTCTGAAGCCAGCAAAATACCTACGTTTTGATGTATAATTTGTGGGGGTTGAGTGGAAATTGAGTAAGTAGCAAGAAGTTGTTCAGACATGAAGACAAAATTCAGAACGGACCAGCACTCACTCTGAGTTAATTGCACAGAATTGTGGAAGTTTCCCATTCATTTCAATGGGACAAATTAAAGGAAAAAGTGTAATATTTAAAAAGTATAACAGTAATAAACACCAAAAGTCATAGCAGGAATTAGCAGAAAGAGCAGAACAGTTTAGAGTTTGAACGGAGAAAATCGGCTGAAAACTGAAGAAGTAGTTAAGCGGCAAAGAACCGAGCAACTTGAAGAATAAAGTATAAAGAATAAAGAGAAACAGGAACTCAATAGTGTGGAAGCCCTTTAGGGCATCCACACAATAAAGAATAAAGAGAAACAGGAACTCAATAGTGTGGATGCCTCCAGCATCCACACAATAATAACTAGAAAGCGAAAATTTCAGAAGAAATTTTATGTGTGCCTATGCCGCTGCTAATCACTGTAGTTTGCCATTCATACGGCTACAGAGAGCAAAACTCAGAAGAGCAGCCATTCTCCACCATGAACTATGGTAAAAACAAACACCGCTCACGCTTCACAGATGACAGCTTACAGTTTTGTGTAAAGATGAAGTTACTTTGTACAGCGCCGATTTGCAGACGCTGTGCACACAGGTTCATGAGCAGAAGTCCCATTGTACACGGCAGACCCGACAATGTTTGCATGAACACACTTTGAAGCATTACATTATAGACCACTTTTCACACATGCATTCACTTTTTGTTTTTTGTTATTTTTACACAGTGTTCTGAATTATGAACAATGGTCTACAGCCAATCCTGTGTATTATTATACAAACTTTGGTTGTGAGATTCAGATAACTATTTAATAAAGCTAATATTTTATATGAGAGTAAGAAAGAAAAGTATATCTTTGTGTCCACCTTTCTCTGTTAATGCCCTAGCTCCCCCCCCCCTAAAAGCTTTGCTAGATCCGCCCCTGCACAGTTACCAGCTGTCAGCTACACAAAAAGGAGCTTGGTCTTTGTCTCTCAGAACAACTCATAACTTCCCTTCAACTCATTCATGTCACCTAAAGTGTAAACCTGTTTCTCCATCACCAGTTCAGCTCTGATGATTCAGTAAGGACATCTCCTGATTTCATCTTCATGCTCCAGCAAACATCAGCTGATACTAGAAATTAAAATCAAAAGAATTCTAACAACAGCTGATCAAGCTTAAACGTGCTGCTGTTGTTTAGCGCGATAAATAAGAGCGAACAGCCGATCATTGATCAGTTTCATGATTGACGTTTCAACACGCGAGAGAATGACAGGGGAGGCTTCGTACGACAGAATAAATCATAATGTTTTCTCTGAATGTGGGACGATTCCGTTGTACGGCACGGCAACTCTATGAACTAACCCTAATGAATAAAATAAAGTCCAACGTCAGTAACTTAGTACGCACACAGCTGTATATAAACTCCCGTGGCATTACGATTGTAAAAGGTCAACGAAAATAATTACACCTAAACTCGGTTTATATCTGACCCAAATAGAGAGCGACCGGGTGCTGACACGAGTTCACCCGCCTCAATATAAGCCAAGCCTGGGTGCTTTTTCACGAAGGGTTGCTAGCGGCGCGAGCTAACTATGCTAGCGGCGCTAGCTAGCTAGCCGGCTATCAGCAACACATAAGAGAACTGCTGCTAAATAAACTACACCTAAACTCGGTTTATATCTGACCCAAATAGAGAGCGACCGGGTGCTGACACGAGTTTCACCCGCCTCAATATAAGCCAAGCCTGGGTGCTTTTTCACGAAGGGTTGCTAGCGGCGCGAGCTAACTATGCTAGCGGCGCTAGCTAGCTAGCCGGCTATCAGCAACACATAAGAGAACTGCTGCTAAATAAACTACACCTAAACTCGGTTTATATCTGACCCAAAATAGAGTGCAGTTCATAACTTCTTACCTGAAATTCAGTTCACCTCACGCTCCTGCCTTCGCTTTCCCTGATCCATGATTGACCACCGCGTTAGCAATCGCCTGCCCGGCCTCATATGTCTCGTTGGCGGCATGTCCTTTCTGTCACACACCGGTGGGTAGCTGCCCTCTGTTGTAGCTCCACCACCAAACAACTCAGTTATTTTTTCCACATCCAGCTGTAACTCCGATTCTATGCGAGCATTTGCGAGAGACCAGGGAGGTGAAACGACAGAGAGAGTCCCCTCGCTATCCATTTGCAGCCAAGTGCGGCAGCTAGCTAGGTAGCCAGCTAGGTAGCCGGCTAGCTGTCAGGCAGGACCGACGTAGTCAGAGCACTGTCGCTAAATATGGGATGTCTTGATAAAACAAGCAGATATTTGAAGTTTACACACCTACATTCTCGCCTGAAAATATCTTAAAAGCTTATTTTGTGACCTAGAAACACGAATAAAAGACATATAAAACGAAGTGGTGGCCGCCATTGTTCACTCTGTAGAGGCGTGCTATGAATTGTGGGATATTGAGTTTTCCACCAAGCATTACCGTAACTTTGAATGATTTGCGCAACCTTAAAATTCCAAGGGCTCCTGAAAGCAGCGACGCTGTGCGCACCGTTGAAATTGTCATCATTACGGTAATCCAAATAAGGGTACACAGGCTGTACCACTCCCGGCATACCACTAGAGAGAGCCAAGACACCACAAATGAAGTCTGTTTATTTGGCGCCAAAAGATGAATTGGCCTAAATTTGCACTAAAATATTAATATTTAAAAACTATAAAGTTATAAACACCAAAGTCATAACATAATAGTCCAGCTCCAGCCGCACAAATGATCTAACATATGTAACCCTAATGTCAAAACTGTTTGGCAGAGGAGCGCGGGAAAATTTTCACTAAATATTAATATTTAAAAAACTATAAAATTCATAAACACCAAAAGTCATAGCACACCATTCCAGATCCGGCCGCACAAATGAGGTAACATATATGAAGCTTGTCTCAAAACTGCGAGGCGAGATTCGCTGCAAAATTTCAGGCGGAAACTGGAGAATAATAATAATAATAATAATAATAATAATTAAAGCTGCAAGCAGCGATATGAGGGCCCTCGCACCCCGGCGCGTCGAGCCAAGCCCAACACCTAAAACCAGCGCTTCCGATCTGATGTCACATTGATGGAATTCATGCATTTAACCACCAGCTAAATTTCATCTCATTCAACCATTATTATAGTCGTCCCACTAGGTGGCGCTCTAACCATTACTGACAAATGGCATAACAAACATTTCCGAGCTCGAGTCTCATCACGCCTGCGACCTTTGGGAGAGATTGGACATTGTGTTTTTGAGCGACAGCAGGTTACTGCTTTTTGGCGAGTGATTGAAACTCCACGTGCCGCCATGACCACCCCGTTTCCCTGAACGTAAAAGCTTCGCAATTTAACATCACAAGGTCTTGAGATTCCACACACAGGAGATCGCGTAAATCTAATGAAATCCCTTGGAGGAGTTCGTCAAGTATGAGGCCTGAAAAGAGGGGAAAATGTCGCCAAATTTACACATTAATTTTAAAATGGCTGAATTCCTGTTGGATTTGGGATATTGCTCCAAGAGACTTTTTTGTACATCTTGATATCTCCAATAAGCTTGCCAGGTTTCAAACTCATACATAAAACACAGAGCAGGGGCTGTTGTTTTGAAATTTTGTAGGGGGCGCTGTGGAGCCATTTTGCGCTCTTCAAGGAAATGAACATATAAAAGAAATCCCTCATCACATTAGAGGTGTGCGCCAAATTTCAAGACTTTTTAAACTTTCAAGCCCCTCAAAAGCCACTTCATCTTTCATGGTGAACTGCGCTGCCACCAGGGTGCGCCGTTCAGTTTATAGTCACAATTTTCTCACTGAAGCATCAAGAGGGACTGATGGTGATATTCACCGCTTTTGAGGTGGCCACGATGAACCTGTGAAAATCAGTACAACAAAATGAAAGACATGACATTTCCTGGTGCACTAGGTGGCGCTCTACGTATTCCTGACAATGGGCATATCAATCTGTTCAGGGCGGGTCTGACATCATCCCTGTAAATCTGGTACTGATCAGATTGGATTTCATTGAGTTACACTAATTTGTTTCTTCATGGCGAGACCTCAATGTTCGCCATGCTGCTGGGGTCACACCCTTCAGCGAAACTCACAGTTTTCTCTGTAACCCAAGACCAACTCCTTAAGGCTTTCCTGGAGAAATTTGAGGCTGCAGATGTCACCATTACAATACTGTACCCCAAAGTGTAAACATGACATTTCCTGTTCCCACTAGGTGGCGCTGTCCCTGGTGTCAAATATGGCAGTTGAAATATGTTCAGGGGTGGAGCCTTATCATATGTGTCACTTTGGTCAAGGTCGGACATGTATGACAGAACGAGAGGCAATAAGATTTTCATGGCGAGTCATCGAAATTCGCCGTGGCGCCACGGCTCACAGTAACCCGAAAACTCAAAGCTCCGCAATTTAACATGGCCCAGGTGTGTAGTTGACACTGACCAATATGAAGCTTGTACGATGAAATTCCAATGAGGAGTTCGCAAAAGTTCGAGGCATGGAAATGGCAAAATTAGAGCCAAAATGTCACCTTCACTTCCAAATGGCGGACTTCCTGTTGGGTTTAGGACATGGCCATAATAGACTTTTATGTGCGTCTCCGAACGTTAGATATGTGTTCCGAGTTTTATTCATGTAGGTCATACCCATCTCGGGGGCTCGCGTTTCTCATTTTTCTAGGTGGCGCTACTGAGCCAATTGTCCCTGGACATGTCTACGGACATTAAAATACGTAAATTTTCACCAGACCTGACGCGTCTGCAAATTTCATGAGTTTTCGAGCATGTTTAGGCCCTCAAAGGCCGATTCATTTGCCGAAATAATAATAATAATAATAATTAAAGCTGCAAGCAGCGATATGAGGGCCCTCGCACCCCCGGCGCGTCGAGCCAAGCCCAACACCTAAAACCAGCGCGTCTGATCTGATGTGACATTGATGGAATTCATGCATTTAACCACCAGCTAAAATTTCATCTCATTCAACCATTATTATAGTCGTCCCACTAGGTGGCGCTCTAACCATTACTGACAAATGGCATAACAAACATTTCCGAGCTCGAGTCTCATCACGCCTGCGACCTTTGGGAGAGATTGGGCATTGTGTTTTTGAGCGACAGCAGGTTACTGCTTTTTGGCGAGTGATTGAAACTCCACGTGCCGCCATGACCACCCGTTTCCCTGAACGTAAAAGCTTCGCAATTTAACATCACAAAGGTCTTTAGATTCCACACACAGGAGATCGCGTAAATCTAATGAAATCCCTTGGAGGAGTTCGTCAAAGTATGAGGCCTGAAAAGAGGGGAAAATGTCGCCAAATTTACACATTAATTTTAAAATGGCTGACTTCCTGTTGGATTTGGGATATTGCTCCAAGAGACTTTTTGTACATCTTGATATCTCCAATAAGCTTGCCAGGTTTCAAACTCATACATAAACACAGAGCAGGGGCTGTTGTTTTGAAATTTGTAGGGGGCGCTGTGGAGCCATTTTGCGCTGTTCAAGGAAATGAACATATAAAAGAAATCCCTCATCACATTAGAGGTGTGCGCCAAATTTCAAGACTTTTTAAACTTTTCAAGCCCTCAAAAGCCACTTCATCTTTCATGGTGAACTGCGTTGCCACCAGGGTGCGCCGTTCAGTTTATAGTCACAATTTTCTCACTGAAGCATCAACAGGGACTGATGGTGATATTCACCGCTTTTGAGGTGGCCACGATGAACCTGTGAAATCAGTACAACAAAATGAAAGACATGACATTTCCTGGTGCCACTAGGTGGCGCTCTACGTATTCCTGACAATGGGCATATCAATCTGTTCAGGACGGGTCTGACATCATCCCTGTAAAATCTGGTACTGATCAGATTGGATTTCATTGAGTTACACTAATTTGTTTCTTCATGGCGAGACCTCAATGTTCGCCATGCTGCTGGGGTCACACCCTTCAGCGAAAACTCACAGTTTTCTCTGTAACCCAAGACCAACTCCTTAAGGCTTTCCTGGAGAAATTTGAGGCTGCAGATGTCACCCATTACAATACTGTACCCAAAGTGTAAAACATGACATTTCCTGTTCCCACTAGGTGGCGCTGTCCCTGGTGTCAAATATGGCAGTTGAAATATGTTCAGGGGTGGAGCCTTATCATATGTGTCCACTTTGGTCAAGGTCGGACAATGTATGACAGAACGAGAGGCAATAAGATTTTCATGGCGAGTCATCGAAATTCGCCGTGGCGCCACGGCCTCACAGTAACCCGAAAACTCAAAAGCTCCGCAATTTAACATGGCCCAGGTGTGTAGTTGACACTGACCAAATATGAAGCTTGTACGATGAAATTCCAATGAGGAGTTCGCAAAAGTTCGAGGCATGGAAATGGCAAAATTAGAGCCAAATGTCACCTTCACTTCCAAATGGCGGACTTCCTGTTGGGTTTAGGACATGGCCATAATAGACTTTTATGTGCGTCTCCGAACGTTAGATATGTGTTCCGAGTTTTATACATGTAGGTCATACCCATCTCAGGGGCTCGCGTTTCTCATTTTCTAGGTGGCGCTACTGAGCCAATTTTCCCTGGACATGTCTACGGACATTAAAATACGTAAATTTTCACCAGACCTGACGCGTGTGCAAAATTTCATGAGTTTTCGAGCATGTTTAGGCCCTCAAAAGGCCGATTCATTTGCCGAAATAATAATAATAATAATAATAATAATAATAATAATAATAATAATAATAATAAGAAACAGAGCAGATACAATAGGGCCTTCGCACTTTTGTGCTCGGCCCTAATAATAATAATAATAATAATAATAATAATAATAAGAAACAGAGCAGATACAATAGGGCCTTCGCACTTTTGTGCTCGGGCCCTAATAAATCCGACGAATAGTAATATGTGTGCCTCTTGGCATAGGCACACATAACTAGAAAGCGAAAATTTCAGAAGAAATTTTATGTGTGCCTATGCCGCTGCTAATCTGTGTAGTTTTCCATTCATACGGCTACAGACAGCAAAACTCAGAAGAGCAGCCATTCTCCACCATGAATTATGGTAAAACAAACACCGCTCGCGCCTCACAGATGACAGCTTACAGTTTTGGGTAAAGATGAGGTCACTTTGTACAGCCCCGATTTGCAGACGCTGTGCACACAGGTTCATAAGCAGAAGTCCCTCTGTACCACGGCAGACCCCGACAATGTTTGCACGAACACACTTTGAACCAGTACGTTATGGACCACTTTTCACACATGGTTGGTGTACCCTCCCAGCCAGCTGTAGCTTTTCAACTCACAGCCCGACACACACCCAAAAACAGCCGAGAGAGCACAGACTACGCCCGAGAGGTGTGATTGCAGATGCCCTCAGGTGGTCCACCTCCCCTGCAGCGGCACTGCAGACCACGCCCCGCCACACATATCAAACACGTAAAATAAATATTTATGCACTTTTGCATTCACTTTTTGTTTTTTGTTATTTTTACACAGTGTTCTGAATGATGAACAATGGTCTACAGCCAATCTTGTGTATTATTATACAAACTTTGGTTGTAAGATTCAGATAACTATTTAATAAAAGCTAAATATTTTATACAGGGAGTGCAGAATTATTAGGCAAATGAGTATTTTGTCCACATCATCCCTTCATGCATGTTGTCTTACTCCAAGCTGTATAGGCTCGAAAGCCTACTACCAATTAAGCATATTAGGTGATGTGCATCTCTGTAATGAGAAGGGGTATGGTCTAATGACATCAACACCCTATATCAGGTGTGCATAATTATTAGGCAACTTCCTTTCCTTTGGCAAAATGGGTCAAAAGAAGGACTTGACAGGCTCAGAAAAGTCAAAAATAGTGAGATATCTTGCAGAGGGATGCAGCAGTCTTAAAATTGCAAAGCTTCTGAAGCGTGATCATCGGACAATCAAGCGTTTCATTCAAAATAGTCAACAGGGTCGCAAGAAGCGTGTGGAAAAACCAAGGCGCAAAATAACTGCCCATGAACTGAGAAAAGTCAAGCGTGCAGCTGCCAAGATGCCACTTGCCACCAGTTTGGCCATATTTCAGAGCTGCAACATCACTGGAGTGCCCAAAAGCACAAGGTGTGCAATACTCAGAGACATGGCCAAGGTAAGAAAGGCTGAAAGACGACCACCACTGAACAAGACACACAAGCTGAAACGTCAAGACTGGGCCAAGAAATATCTCAAGACTGATTTTCTAAGGTTTTATGGACTGATGAAATGAGAGTGAGTCTTGATGGGCCAGATGGATGGGCCCGTGGCTGGATTGGTAAAGGGCAGAGAGCTCCAGTCCGACTCAGACGCCAGCAAGGTGGAGGTGGAGTACTGGTTTGGGCTGGTATCATCAAAGATGAGCTTGTGGGGCCTTTTCGGGTTGAGGATGGAGTCAAGCTCAACTCCCAGTCCTACTGCCAGTTTCTGGAAGACACCTTCTTCAAGCAGTGGTACAGGAAGAAGTCTGCATCCTTCAAGAAAAACATGATTTTCATGCAGGACAATGCTCCATCACACGCGTCCAAGTACTCCACAGCGTGGCTGGCAAGAAAGGGTATAAAAGAAGAAAAACTAATGACATGGCCTCCTTGTTCACCTGATCTGAACCCCATTGAGAACCTGTGGTCCATCATCAAATGTGAGATTTACAAGGAGGGAAAACAGTACACCTCTCTGAACAGTGTCTGGGAGGCTGTGGTTGCTGCTGCACGCAATGTTGATGGTGAACAGATCAAAACACTGACAGAATCCATGGATGGCAGGCTTTTGAGTGTCCTTGCAAAGAAAGGTGGCTATATTGGTCACTGATTTGTTTTTGTTTTGTTTTTGAATGTCAGAAATGTATATTTGTGAATGTGGAGATGTTATATTGGTTTCACTGGTAAAATAAATAATTGAAATGGGTATATATTTGTTTTTTGTTAAGTTGCCTAATAATTATGCACAGTAATAGTCACCTGCACACACAGATATCCCCCTAAAATAGCTAAAACTAAAAACAAACTAAAAACTACTTCCAAAAACTTTCAGCTTTGATATTAATGAGTTTTTTGGGTTCATTGAGAACATGGTTGTTGTTCAATAATAAAATTATTCCTCAAAAATACAACTTGCCTAATAATTCTGCACTCCCTGTATTTGTCTGTCAAAAATAGTTCATAACTTCCCTTCAACTTATTCATGTCACCTAAAGAGTAAACCTGTTTCTCCATCACCAGTTCAGCTCTGATGATTCAGTAAGGACATCTGCCGTTTTTACAGCTGTAGCTCCAGCAAACATCAGCTGATACCAGAAATTAAAAGCAAATGAATTCTAACAACAGCTGATCAAGCTTAAACGTGCTGCTGTTGTTTTGCGCGATAAACAAACAAGAGAGAAACGCCGATCATTGATCAGTTTCATGACTGAAGTTTCGACAGGGGAGGCTGTCATAAAGTTCAACATGCGCACACAGCTGTATAGAAACTCCGTCATGCTAGCTAGAACGCAGTACGAGTTATTGTACGTGATTGAAAAAGTCAGCACAACGAAAATAAACTACACCTAAACTCGGTTTATATCTGACCGAAATAGAGTGCAGTTCATAACTTCTTACCTGAAATTCAGTTCACCTCACGCTCCTGCCTTCGCTTTCCCTGATCCATGATTGACCACCGCGTTAGCAATCGCCTGCCCGGCCTCATATGTCTCGTTGGCGGCATGTCCTTTCTGTCACACACCGGTGGATAGCTGCCCTCTGTTGTAGCTCCACCACCAAACAACTCAGTTATTTTTTCCACATCGACCAGCATCATCGGCCCATATAAACGAAAAATAAGTCCAGCTAAGACACAGACCCTTGCCGAGCGATCGGGCGATTAAACAAATTTTAGCCACCTCACTATCAGCCAAGCCTGGGTGTTTTTCACGAAGGGTCGCTAGCCGCGCTAGCTAGCTAAGCTAGCGGCGCTAGCTAGCTAGCCAGCCGGCTATCAGCAACACGTAAGAGAACTGTTGCTAAATAAACTACACCTAAACTCGGTTTATATCTGACCCAAATAGAGTGCAGGTCATAACTTCTTACCTGAAATTCAGTTCACCTCACGCTCCTGCCTTCGCTTTCCCTGATCCACGATTGACCTCCGCGTTAGCAAACACCAGTCGCCTGCCTCGTATGTCTCATTCGCGGCATATCCTTTCTGTCATACACCGGTGGATAGCTGCCCACTGTTGTAGCTCCGCGTTATAGCACCACCAAACAACTCAGTTATTTTTTCCACATCCAGCTGTAACTCCGATTCTATGCGAGCATTTGCGAGAGACCGGGGAGGTGAAACTACAGAGAGAGTCCCCTCGCTATCCATTTGCAGCCAAGTGCGGCAGCTAGCTAGGTAGCCGGCTAGCTGTCAGGCAGGACCGACGTAGTCAGAGCACTGTCGCTAAATATGGGATGTCTTGATAAAACAAGCAGATATTTGAAGTTTACACACCTACATTCTCGCCTGAAAATATCTTAAAAGCTTATTTTGTGACCTAGAAACACGAATAAAAGACATATAAAACGAAGTGGTGGCCGCCATTGTTCACTCTGTAGAGGCGTGCTATGAATTGTGGGATATGGAGTTTTCAACACAAGGATAAATCTTTTCGGCTGTACTACTCCCGGTATACCACTAGAGAGAGCCAAGACACCACAAATGAAGTCTGTTTATTTGGCGCCAAAAGATGAATTGGCCTAAATTTGCACTAAAATATTAATATTTAAAAAACTATAAAAGTTATAAACACCAAAAGTCATAACATAATAGTCCAGCTCCAGCCGCACAAAATGATCTAACATATGTAACCCTAATGTCAAAACTGTTTGGCAGAGGAGCGCGGGAAAATTTTCACTAAAATATTAATATTTAAAAAACTATAAAATTCATAAACACCAAAAGTCATAGCACACCATTCCAGATCCGGCCGCACAAAATGAGGTAACATATATGAAGCTTGTCTCAAAACTGCGAGGCGAGATTCGCTGCAAAATTTCAGGCGGAAACTGGAGAATAATAATAATAACTAGAAAGCGAAAATTTCTGAAGAAATTTTATGTGTGCCTATGCCGCTGCTAATCTGTGTAGTTTGCCATTCTTACGGCTGCTTAGGGCAAAACTCAGAAGAGCAGCCATTCTCCACCATGAACTATGGTAAAAACAAACACCGCTCACACTTCACAGATGACAGCTTACAGTTTTGTGTAAAGATGAAGTTGCTTTGTACAGCCCCGATTTGCAGACGCTGTGCACACAGGTTCATGAGCAGAAGTCCCCATTGTAGCACGGCAGACCCGACAATGTTTGCATGAACACGCTTTGAAGCATTACGTTATGGACCACTTTTCACACATGGTTGGTGTACCCACACAACCGGTTGTAGCTTTTCAACTTACACACACCCAAAAAACAGCCGAGAGAGCACAGACAACGCCCGAGAGGCGTGATTGCAGATGCCGCTCAGGTGGGTCCACCTCCCCTGCAGCGGCACTGCAGACCAAGCCCCGCCACACACATCAAATACGTAAAATAAATATTTATGCACTTTCGCATTCACTTTTTGTCTTTTGTTATTTTTACACAGTGTTCTGAATGATGAGCAATGGTCTACAGCCAATCTTGTGTATTATTATACAAACTTTGGTTGTAAGATTCAGATAACTATTTAATAAAAGCTAAATATTTTATATGAGAGTAAGAAAGAAAAGTATATCTTTGTGTCCACCTTTCTCTGTTAATGGCCTACCTGGCCCCCTGGCAAAAGCTTTGCTAGATCCGGCCCTGCACAGTTACCAGCTGTCAGCTACACAAAAAAAGGAGCTTGCTGTTTACAGGGAGTGCAGAATTATTAGGCAAATGAGTATTTTGTCCACATCATCCTCTTCATGCATGTTGTCTTACTCCAAGCTGTATAGGCTCGAAAGCCTACTACCAATTAAGCATATTAGGTGATGTGCATCTCTGTAATGAGAAGGGGTGTGGTCTAATGACATCAACACCCTATATCAGGTGTGCATAATTATTAGGCAACTTCCTTTCCTTTGGCAAAATGGGTCAAAAGAAGGACTTGACAGGCTCAGAAAAGTCAAAAATAGTGAGATATCTTGCAGAGGGATGCAGCAGTCTTAAAATTGCAAAGCTTCTGAAGCGTGATCATCGAACAATCGAGCGTTTCATTCAAAATAGTCAACAGGGTCGCAAGAAGCGTGTGGAAAAACCAAGGCGCAAAATAACTGCCTATGAACTGAGAAAAGTCAAGCGTGCAGCTGCCAAGATGCCACTTGCCACCAGTTTGGCCATATTTCAGAGCTGCAACATCACTGGAGTGCCCAAAAGCACAAGGTGTGCAATACTCAGAGACATGGCCAAGGTAAGAAAGGCTGAAAGACGACCACCACTGAACAAGACACACAAGCTGAAACGTCAAGACTGGGCCAAGAAATATCTCAAGACTGATTTTTCTAAGGTTTTATGGACTGATGAAATGAGAGTGAGTCTTGATGGGCCAGATGGATGGACCCGTGGCTGGATTGGTAAAGGGCAGAGAGCTCCAGTCCCACTCAGACGCCAGCAAGGTGGAGGTGGAGTACTGGTTTGGGCTGGTATCATCAAAGATGAGCTTGTGGGGCCTTTTCGGGTTGAGGATGGAGTCAAGCTCAACTCCCAGTCCTACTGCCAGTTTCTGGAAGACACCTTCTTCAAGCAGTGGTACAGGAAGAAGTCTGCATCCTTCAAGAAAAACATGATTTTCATGCAGGACAATGCTCCATCACACACGTCCAAGTACTCCACAGCGTGGCTGGCAAGAAAGGGTATAAAAGAAGAAAAACTAATGACATGGCCTCCTTGTTCACCTGATCTGAACCCCATTGAGAACCTGTGGTCCATCATCAAATGTGAGATTTACAAGGAGGGAAAACAGTACACCTCTCTGAACAGTGTCTGGGAGGCTGTGGTTGCTGCTGCACGCAATGTTGATGGTGAACAGATCAAAACACTGACAGGATCCATGGATGGCAGGCTTTTGAGTGTCCTTGCAAAGAAAGGTGGCTATATTGGTCGCTGATTTGTTTTGTTTTTGTTTTGAATGTCAGAAATGTATATTTGTGAATGTGGAGATGTTATATTGGTTTCACTGGTAAAAATAAATAATTGAAATGGGTATATATTTGTTTTTTGTTAAGTTGCCTAATAATTATGCACAGTAATAGTCACCTGCACACACAGATATCCCCCTAAAATAGCTAAAACTAAAAACTACTTCCAAAAACTTTCAGCTTTGATATTAATGAGTTTTTTGGGTTCATTGAGAACATGGTTGTTGTTCAATAATAAAATTATTCCTCAAAATACAACTTGCCTAATAATTCTGCACTCCCTGTATGAGAGTAAGAAAGAAAAGTATATCTTTGTGTCCACCTTTCTCTGTTAATGCCCTACCTGGCCCCCTGGCAAAAGCTTTGCTAGATCCGCCCCTGCACAGTTACCAGCTGTCAGCTACACAAAAAAATGAGCTTGGTGTTTGTCTCAGAAACAGTTCATAACTTCCCTTCAACTCATTCATGTCACCTAAGGGTAAACCTGTTTCTCCATCACCTGTTCAGCTCTGATGATTCAGTAAGGATATCTGGTTTGGAACAGCCGTTTTTACAGCTGTGGCTGCTGCAAACATCAGCTGATACTAGAAATTAAAAGCAAATGAATTCTAACAACAGCTGATCAAGCTTAAACGTGCTGCTGTTGTTTAGCGCGATAAACAAACAAGAGAGAAAAGCCGATCATTGATCAGTTTCATGACTGAAGTTTCAACAGGCGAGAGAATGACAGGGGAGGCTTCGTAACGACAGAATAAATCGTAATATTTTCTCTGAATGTGGCACGATTCCGTTTGTACGGCAACTCTACGAACTAACCATTATGAATAAAATAAAGTCCAACGTCAGTAACTTAGCGCGCACACAGCTGTATATAAACTCCCGTCGCGCTAGCTAGCACGCAGTACGATTGTAAAAAGTCAGCACAACGAAAATAAACTACACCTAAACTCTGTTTATATCTGACCCAAATAGAGTGCAGTTCATAACTTCTTACCTGAAATTCAGTTCACCTCACGCTCCTGCCTTCGCTTTCCCTGATCCATGATTGACCACCGCGTTAGCAATCGCCTGCCCGGCCTCATATGTCTCGTTGGCGGCATGTCCTTTCTGTCACACACCGGTGGATAGCTGCCCTCTGTTGTAGCTCCACCACCAAACAACTCAGTTATTTTTTCCACATCGACCAGCATCATCGGCCCATATAAACGAAAAATAAGTCCAGCTAAGACACAGACCCTTGCCGAGCGATCGGGCGATTAAACAAATTTTAGCCACCTCACTATCAGCCAAGCCTGGGTGGTTTTTCACGAAGGGTCGCTAGCCGCGCTAGCTAGCTAAGCTAGCGGCGCTAGCTAGCTAGCCAGCCGGCTATCAGCAACACGTAAGAGAACTGTTGCTAAATAAACTACACCTAAACTCGGTTTATATCTGACCCAAATAGAGTGCAGGTCATAACTTCTTACCTGAAATTCAGTTCACCTCACGCTCCTGCCTTCGCTTTCCTTGATCCACGATTGACCTCCGCGTTAGCAAACACCGGACGATCGGCGGTAGCCTCACCGCCTTGTATGTCTCGTTCGCGGCATGTCCTTTCTGTCACACACCGGTGGATAGCTGCCCTCTGTTGTAGCTCCACCACCAAACAACTCAGTTATTTTTTCCACATCGACCAGCATCATCGGCCCATATAAACGAAAAATAAGTCCAGCTAAGACACAGACCCTTGCCGAGCGATCAGGCGATTAAAGAAATTTTAGCCACCTCACTGTCAGCCAAGCCTGGGTGGTTTTTCACGAAGGGGCGCTAGCTAGCTAAGCTAGCGGCGCTAGCTAGCTAGCCGGCTATCAGCAACACTTAAGAGAATTGTCGCTAATATGGGATGTCTTGATAAAACGAGCAGATATTTGAAGTTTACACACCTACATTCTCGCCTGAAAATATCTTAAAAGTGTATTTTGTGACCTAGAAACACGAATAAAAGACATATAAAACGAAGTGGTGTCCGCCATTGTTTAACTCGGCAGAGGGGTGCTATGAATTATGGGATATGGAGTTTTGTAACAAGCATACAGATTTTCAGCCGTACTACTCCCGGTATACCACTAGAGAGAGCCAACCCACCACAAATAAAGTCTGTTTCTATGGAAATTGGCCTAAATTTGCACTAAAATCTAAATATTTCAAAACTATAAAAGTCATAAACACCAAAAGTGTATACCATACTAGTCCAGCTCCAGCCGCACAAAATGATCTAAAATATGTAACCCTATTTTCAAAACTGTTTGGCAGAGAAGCGCGGGAAAATTTTCACTAAAATATTAATATTTAAAAACTATAATAGTTATAAACACCAAAAGTCATAGCACACCATTCCTGATCCAGCCGCACAAAATGAGGTAACATATATGAAGCTTGTCTCAAAACTGCGGGGCGAGTTTCGCTGCAAAATTTCAGGCGGAAACTGAAGAATAATAATAATAATAATAAATCCGACGAATAGTAATATGTGTGCCTCTTGTCATAGGCACACATAATAACTAGAAAGCGAAAATTTCAGAAGAAATTTTATGTGTGCCTATGCCGCTGCTAATCTGTGTAGTTTTCCATTCATACGGCTACAGAGAGCAAAACTCAGAAGAGCAGCCATTCTCCACCATGAATTATGGTAAAAACAAACACCGCTCGCGCCTCACAGATGACAGCTTACAGTTTTGGGTAAAGATGAGGTCACTTTGTACAGCCCCGATTTGCAGACGCTGTGCACACAGGTTCATAAGCAGAAGTCCCTCTGTACCACGGCAGACCCCGACAATGTTTGCACGAACACACTTTGAACCAGTACGTTATGGACCACTTTTCACACATGGTTGGTGTACCCTCCCAGCCAGCTGTAGCTTTTCAACTCACAGCCCGACACACACCCAAAAAACAGCCAAGAGAGCACAGACTACGCCCGAGAGGTGTGATTGCAGATGCCCCTCAGGTGGGTCCACCTCCCTGCAGCGGCACTGCAGACCACGCCCCGCCACACATATCAAACACGTAAAATAAATATTTATGCACTTTTGCATTCACTTTTTGTTTTTGTTATTTTTACACAGTGTTCTGAATGATGAACAATGGTCTACAGCCAATCTTGTGTATTATTATACAAACTTTGGTTGTAAGATTCAGATAACTATTTAATAAAAGCTAAATATTTTATACAGGGAGTGCAGAATTATTAGGCAAATGAGTATTTTGTCCACATCATCCCCTTCATGCATGTTGTCTTACTCCAAGCTGTATAGGCTCGAAAGCCTACTACCAATTAAGCATATTAGGTGATGTGCATCTCTGTAATGAGAAGGGGTATGGTCTAATGACATCAACACCCTATATCAGGTGTGCATAATTATTAGGCAACTTCCTTTCCTTTGGCAAAATGGGTCAAAAGAAGGACTTGACAGGCTCAGAAAAGTCAAAAATAGTGAGATATCTTGCAGAGGCATGCAGCAGTCTTAAAATTGCAAAGCTTCTGAAGCGTGATCATCGAACAATCAAGCGTTTCATTCAAAATAGTCAACAGGGTCGCAAGAAGCGTGTGGAAAAACCAAGGCGCAAAATAACTGCCCATGAACTGAGAAAAGTCAAGCGTGCAGCTGCCAAGATGCCACTTGCCACCAGTTTGGCCATATTTCAGAGCTGCAACATCACTGGAGTGCCCAAAAGCACAAGGTGTGCAATACTCAGAGACATGGCCAAGGTAAGAAAGGCTGAAAGACGACCACCACTGAACAAGACACACAAGCTGAAACGTCAAGACTGGGCCAAGAAATATCTCAAGACTGATTTTTCTAAGGTTTTATGGACTGATGAAATGAGAGTGAGTCTTGATGGGCCAGATGGATGGGCCCGTGGCTGGATTGGTAAAGGGCAGAGAGCTCCAGTCCCACTCAGACGCCAGCAAGGTGGAGGTGGAGTACTGGTTTGGGCTGGTATCATCAAAGGTGAGCTTGTGGGGCCTTTTCGGGTTGAGGATGGCGTCAAGCTCAACTCCCAGTCCTACTGCAAGTTTCTGGAAGACACCTTCTTCAAGCAGTGGTACAGGAAGAAGTCTGCATCCTTCAAGAAAAACATGATTTTCATGCAGGACAATGCTCCATCACACGCGTCCAAGTACTCCACAGCGTGGCTGGCAAGAAAGGGTTTAAAAGAAGAAAAACTAATGACATGGCCTCCTTGTTCACCTGATCTGAACCCCATTGAGAACCTGTGGTCCATCATCAAATGTGAGATTTACAAGGAGGGAAAACAGTACACCTCTCTGAACAGTGTCTGGGAGGCTGTGGTTGCTGCTGCACGCAATGTTGATGGTGAACAGATCAAAACACTGACAGAATCCATGGATGGCAGGCTTTTGAGTGTCCTTGCAAAGAAAGGTGGCTATATTGGTCGCTGATTTGTTTTTGTTTTGTTTTTGAATGTCAGAAATGTATATTTGTGAATGTGGAGATGTTATATTGGTTTCACTGGTAAAAATAAATAATTGAAATGGGTATATATTTGTTTTTTGTTAAGTTGCCTAATAATTATGCACAGTAATAGTCACCTGCACACACAGATATCCCCCTAAAATAGCTAAAACTAAACACAAACTAAAAACTACTTCCGAAAACATTCAGCTTTGATATTAATGTGTTTTTTGGGTTCATTGAAAACATGGTTGTTGTTCAATAATAAAATTATTCCTCAAAAATACAACTTGCCTAATAATTCTGCACTCCCTGTATGAGAGTAAGAAAGAAAAGTATATCTTTGTGTCCACCTTTCTCTGTTAATGCCCTACCTGGCCCCCTGGCAAAAGCTTTGCTAGATCCGCCCCTGCACAGTTACCAGCTGTCAGCTAAATAAAAAAGGAGCTTGGTGTTTATTTCTCTCAGAAACAGTTCATAACTTCCCTTCAACTCATTCATGTCACCTAAAAAAAAGGTAAACCTGTTTCTCCATCACCAGTTCAGCTTTGATGATTCAGTAAGGTCATCTCCTGGTTTCGACCAGCCGCTTCTACAGCTGTGGCTCCAGCAAACATCAGCTGATACTAGAAATTAAAATCAAATGAATTCTAACAACAGCTGATCAAGCTTAAACGTGCTGCTGTTGTTTAGCGCGATAAACAAACAAGAGAGAAAAGCCGATCATTGATCAGTTTCATGACTGAAGTTTGAACAGGCGAGAGAATGACAGGGGAGGCTGTCATAAAGTTCAACATCAGTAACTTAGCGCGCACACAGCTGTATAGAAACTCCATCGTGCTAGCTACCACGCAGTACGAGTTATTATAACTGATTGTAAAAAGTCAGCACAACGAAAATAAACTACACCTAAACTCGGTTTATATCTGACCCAAATAGAGTGCAGGTCATAACTTCTTACCTGAAATTCAGTTCACCTCACGCTCCTGCCTTCGCTTTCCCTGATCCACGATTGACCTCTGCGTTAGCAAACACCGGACGATCGGCGGTAGCCTCACCGCCTTGTATGTCTCGTTCACGGCATGTCCTTTCTGTCACACACCGGTGGATAGCTGCCCTCTGTTGTAGCTCCACCACCAAACAACTCAGTTATTTTTTCCACATCGACCAGCATCATCGGCCCATATAAACGAAAAATAAGTCCAGCTAAGACACAGACCCTTGCCGAGCGATCAGGCGATTAAACAAATTTTAGCCACCTCACTATCAGCCAAGCCTGGGTGGTTTTTCACAAAGGGGCGCTAGCTAGCTAAGCTAGCGGCGCTAGCTAGCTAGCCGGCTATCAGCAACACTTAAGAGAATTGTCGCTAATATGGGATGTCTTGATAAAACGAGCAGATATTTGAAGTTTACACACCTACATTCTCGCCTGAAAATATCTTAAAATTGTATTTTGTGACCTAGAAACACGAATAAAAGACATATAAAACGAAGTGGTGTCCGCCATTGTTTGACTCGGTAGAGGCATGCTATGAATTGTGGGATATGTAGTTTTCACCAAGCATGGCACCCTTTAGGCCGTACTACTCCCGGTATACCACTAGAGAGAGCCAACACACCACAAATGAAGTCTGTTTCTATGGTGCCAAAAGCAGAATCTTTCTCAGGAGCCTAGAAATTGGCCTAAATTTGCACTAAAATCTAAATATTTCAAAAACTATAAAAGTTATAAACACCAAAAGTCGCACCATACTAGCCCAGCTCCAGCCGCACAAAATGATGTAACATATGTACCCCTATTGTCAAAACTGTTTGGCAGAGGAGCGCGGGAAAATTTTCACTAAAATATTAATATTTAAAAAACTATAATAGTCATAAACACCAAAAGTCATAGCACACCATTCCAGATCCAGCCGCACAAAATGAGGTAACATATATGAAGCTTTTCTCAAAACTGCGGGGCGTGATACGTGCCGAAATTTAGGCGGAAGATGGAGAATAATAATAACTAGAAAAATTTGCATTTCCTGCGAAAATGCTGTGTGGATGCCTTAACGCTGAAGCTGTCTGCTGAAAAGCTGAAAAAGATGAAAAGTTGCAAAAAGTTGTATGGTGGTGAAAAAAAACATGTCACCCTGAGCAGGATTGGAACTTGGCCCTCCTGGTCTCAAGGCAGCCACTCATCTCACTGAGCTAAACTCATTCTCTCAAAAAACAGGAGGAGAGACCGACAATTCTGCTAAAATGAGCAGAAGCTGCTGAGAATTGTGCTGAGAAGAGGTGAAAAGGTTGAAAATTTTGCAGAAAACAGGTAAATCAGCAGAATTTCTGCAGAAAAGAGGTAAAGAAGCAATAAGTTGCGCTGAAAAGAGATGAATCAGCAGAATTTCTGCTCAAAGGTGGCTATTCATTTCCCTGAGCCAAAGTCACCCTTACAAAGAAGAGGTGGAGAGACGGACAATTCTGCTGAAATGAGCAGAAGCTGATAAGAGGTGAAAAGGCTGAAAATTTTGCAGAAAAGAGGTGAATCAGCAGAATTTCTGCAGAAAAGAGGCAAAGAAGCAGAAACTTGCGCTGAAAAGAGATGAATCAGCAGAGTTTCTGCTCAAAAGAGTTGTCTTTTTTCTGAATACAGCCAAAAAAGCTGGAATTTGTGCTGAAAAGGGGTGAAAAAAATGAAAATTTTGCTGAAAAGGGGTGAAGAAGCTGAAGAAGCTAAAGTATACTAAATCAAAGTATTTGTGCCAAAACATAGTGTTTCTGCCATATTGTGGTACTACTACATTACAACATGAATACGGATTAAAGATGAAAGAAACTGGCAACAAATTCCTCCACTACAAACCAGTCTGATACCACTTCTTTGCAGTGTTCACTAAGGCACTACCCAAAAGGCGCCACAAGAGGGCACTCCAACACAAGAGATGAGCAGAATTTCTGCTGAAAAGAGGCAGAAGGTTCTGTATGTAGAAAAAGAAACACTGTTGAACCATGTGTGAAATAAATAAAGAAATGAAATGAAAGAACAACCTGGTTCTGCTCAAATTCACCAATCAGAGGTACTGCCTCAGTCTGCTTCATCAGGCTGTGTACTTGTTTCTGCCATGGAGCGTTAACAAGAATCTGAGGTCCATATTAGAAAAGCTGCTAAAATCATAAAACTTTGCAGAATTGTAATAAATTAGCAATATAAATTACAGGTCTGTGATAGTGTATAAATTTGTAGTGAAAAAAAAAACGTGGACCAAGGTGGGATTGAACCCACGACCTTTGAGCTGCAGAGCCGTGTCATTACTGATTGCGCCACCTGGACAGGGGGCGGCAGTTTGAAAGACAGATACTTGGGCAGTCAGAAAATAGATCGCGGTGAGAGGCGAAAAACGCCGTTTTTTGGAGTTACAAAACGTCGTGTAACTCAAAAACTAGGAGGGCTAGCAGCATAATTCTTGTACTGGGTGAATCAGCGGACTTTGGTGTATTTTGACTGCGATTTTCATAGCTCGTTCTACCTTCGTCGCGGAGATATGACGAGAGAAGAAACGGCTTCATTTCCAGAGTTTGAAGACTGAGAGAAGGACAGATTTCCACCCCTCAAACAAACGTAATTCATTGCTCAACGGTAAGATAATTGTAAAAACTGCTTCCACTGTGAGTGTCAGCAGTGTCTGAAGATATATTGGCACAAGCCTCATGTCCTAACTTTGCTTTGTTAAAGAGATATGGCGATTTTAAAATGCCTCCCGTTACAGAATTTCAGCTCTGAATTTCAAAACCTCCCCATAGACTTTGAATGGGGAGTATTGAGACCTTGTGTCACTCCGAGGCAAATTGCGAAAAAACGGTAAATCTCACAATAAAGATAGTGACATTGCCTGAAAGCCAGCAAAAATACCTACGTTTTGATGTATAATTTGTGGGGGTTGAGTGCAAATTGAGCCAGTAGCAAGAAGTTGTTTAGACATGAAGAGAAAATTCAGAACGGACCAGCACTCACTCTGACTTAATTGCATAGCAACCATAGCAACGCATGTATTTTCTGAAAAATCACAATTTTGCAACTGAAAACTTAAAGAGAGATAAGATTAAAACGGTAGAAGATCTGAAAAAGCTGAATCAGACAGGAATAGCCCAATAATCTGAGAACATTTTAAAGTTTGAATGGAGCTTCTAGGTGAAAGTATGACAAAGTAGTTAAGTTTCAAAAACAAGCAAGTTTTAGCAGAATTTTGGAAGTTTTCCATTCATTTCAATGGGACAAAAAAAAGCATAAAAAGCTTAATATTTTAAAAAGTATAACAGTTAAAAATACCAAAAGTCATAGCCATCATTAGCAGAAATAGCAGAATAGTTTAAAATTTGAACGGTGAAAATCGGCTGAAAATTGTGGAAGTAGAAAAGTGCCAAAAAAAGTGCAAAAAGTGGCAACTAGAATAAAGTATAAAGAACTAGAAAAATTTGCATTTCCTGCGAAAATGCTGTGTGGATGCCTTAACGCTGAAGCTGTCTGCTGAAAAGCTGAAAAAGCTGAAAAGTTGCAAAAAGTTGTATGGTGGTGAAAAAAAACATGTCACCCTGAGCAGGATTCGAACCTGGCCCTCCTGGTCTCAAGGCAGCTACTCATCTCACTGAGCTAAACTCATTCTCTCAAGAAGAGGAGGAGAGACCGACAATTCTGCTAAAATGAGCAGAAGCTGCTGAGAATTGTGCTGAGAAGAGGTGAAAAGGTTGAAAATTTTGCAGAAAAGAGGTAAATCAGCAGAATTTCTGCAGAAAAGAGGCAAAGGAGCAGAAACTTGCGCTGAAAAGAGATGAATCAGCAGAGTTTCTGCTGAAAAGTGTTTTTTTTTTCTGAAAACAGCCCCAAAAAATGGAATTTGTGCTGAAAAGGGGTGAAAGAAATGAAAATTTTGCTGAAAAGGGGTGAAGAAGCTAAAGTATACCAAATCAAAGTATTTGTGCCAAAACATAGTGTTTCTGCCATATTTTGGTATTTGTGCCACAAAAGTTACTACATTACAACATGAATACGGATTAAAGATGAAAGAAACTGGCAACAAATTCCTCCACTACAAACCAGTCTGATACCACTTCTTTGCAGTGTTCACGTTTACTAAGGCACTACCCAAAAGGCGCCACAAGAGGGCACTCCAACACAAGAGAAGAGGTGAATGAGCAGAATTTCTGCTGAAAAGCGGCAGAAGGTTCTGTATGTAGAAAAAGAAACACTGTTGAACCATGTGTGAAATAAATAAAGAAATAAAATGAAAGAACAACCTGGTTCTGCTCAAATTCACCAATCAGAGGTACTGCCTCTGTCTGCTTCATCAGGCTGTGTACTTGTTTCTGCCATGGAGCGTTAACAAGAATCTGAGGTCCATATTAGAAAAGCTGCTAAAATCATAAAACTTTGCAGAATTGTAATAAATTAGCAATATAAATTACAGGTCTGTGATAGTGTATAAATTTGTAGTGAAATAAAAAAAAACATGGACCAAGGTGGGATTGAATCCACGACCTTTGAGCTGCAGAGCCGTGTCATTACTGATTGCGCCACCTGGAAAGGGGGCAGCGGTCTGAAAGACAGATACTTGGGCAGTCAGAAAATAGATCGCAGTGAGAGGCGAAAAACGACGTTTTTTGGAGTTACAAAACGTCGTGTAACTCAAAAACTAGGAGGGCTAGCAGCATAATTCTTGTACTGGGTGAATCAGCGGACTTTGGTGTATTTTGACTGTGATTTTCATAGCTCGTTCTACCTCCGTCGCGGAGATATGACGAGAGAAGAAACGGCTTCATTTCAAGAGTTTGAAGACTGAGAGAAGGACAGATTTCCACCCCTCAAACAAACGTAATTCATTGCTCAACGGTAAGATAATTGTAAAAAGTGCTTCCACTGTGAGTGTCAGCAGTGTCTGAAGATATATTGGCACAAGCCTCATGTCTCAACTTTGCTTTGTTAAAGAGATATGGCAATTTGAAAATGCCTCCCGTTACAGAATTTCAGCTCTGAATTTCAAAACCTCCCCACAGACTTTGAATGGGGACTTGTCAGACCTTGTGTCACTCCGAGGCAAATTGCTAAAAAAACGGTAAACCTCACAATAAAGATAGTGACATTTTCTGAAAGCCAGCAAAAATACCTACGTTTTGATGTATAATTTGTGGGGGTTGAGTGGAAATTGTGTGAGTAGCAAGAAGTTGTTTAGACATGAAGAGAAAATTCAGAACGGACCAGCACTCACTCTGACTTAATTGCATAGCAACCATAGCAACGCATGTATTTTCTGAAAAATCACAATTTTGCAACTGAAAACTTAAAGAGAGATAAGATTAAAACGGTAGAAGATCTGAAAAAGCTGAATCAGACCGGAATAGCCCAATAATCTGAGAACATTTTAAAGTTTGAATGGAGTTTCTAGGTGAAAGCATGAGGACGTAGTTAAATTTCAAAGACAAGCAAGTTTTAGCAGAATTGTGGAAGTTTCCCATTCATTTCAATGGGACAAATTAAAGGAAAAAAGTGTAATATTTTAAAAAGTATAATAGTAATAAACACCAAAAGATATAGCCGGAATTAGCAGAAATAGCAGAACAGTTTAGAGTTTGAACGGAGAAAAGCGGCTGAAAACTGAGGGAGTAGTTCAGTGCCGAAAAACGGGGCAGCAACTTGAAGAATAAAGTTTAAAACAGGAACTCAATAGTGTGGAAGCCCTTTTAGGGCATCCACACAATAAAGAGAAACAGGAACTCAATAGTGTGGATGCCTCCAGCATCCACACAATAATAATAATAAGAATAATAAATCCGACGAATAGTAATATGTGTGCCTCTTGGCATAGGCACACATAATAAGAATAATAAATCCGACGAATAGTAATATGTGTGCCTCTTGGCATAGGCACACATAATAATAATAAGAATAACTAGAAAGCGAAAATTTCAGAAGAAATTTTATGTGTGCCTATGCCGCTGCTAATCACTGTAGTTTGCCATTCATACGGCTACAGAGAGCAAAACTCAGAAGAGCAGCCATTCTCCACCATGAACTATGGTAAAAACAAACACCGCTCACGCTTCACAGATGACAGCTTACAGTTTTGTGTAAAGATGAAGTTACTTTGTACAGCGCCGATTTGCAGACGCTGTGCACACAGGTTCATGAGCAGAAGTCCCATTGTACCACGGCAGACCCGACAATGTTTGCATGAACACACTTTGAAGCATTACATTATAGACCACTTTTCACACATGCATTCACTTTTTGTTTTTTGTTATTTTTACACAGTGTTCTGAATTATGAACAATGGTCTACAGCCAATCCTGTGTATTATTATACAACTTTGGTTGTGAGATTCAGATAACTATTTAATAAAAGCTAAATATTTTATATGAGAGTAAGAAAGAAAGTATATCTTTGTGTCCACCTTTCTCTGTTAATGCCCTAGCTCCCCCCCCCCTAAAAGCTTTGCTAGATCCGCCCCTGCACAGTTACCAGCTGTCAGCTACACAAAAAAGGAGCTTGGTCTTTGTCTCTCAGAAACAACTCATAACTTCCCTTCAACTCATTCATGTCACCTAAAGTGCAAACCTGTTTCTCCATCACCAGTTCAGCTCTGATGATTCAGTAAGGACATCTCCTGATTTCATCTTCATGCTCCAGCAAACATCAGCTGATACTAGAAATTAAAATCAAAAGAATTCTAACAACAGCTGATCAAGCTTAAACGTGCTGCTGTTGTTTAGCGCGATAAATAAGAGCGAACAGCCGATCATTGATCAGTTTCATGATTGACGTTTCAACACGCGAGAGAATGACAGGGGAGGCTTCGTAACGACAGAATAAATCATAATGTTTTCTCTGAATGTGGGACGATTCCGTTTGTACGGCACGGCAACTCTATGAACTAACCCTAATGAATAAAATAAAGTCCAACGTCAGTAACTTAGTACGCACACAGCTGTATATAAACTCCCGTGGCATTACGATTGTAAAAGGTCAACGAAAATAAATTACACCTAAACTCGGTTTATATCTGACCCAAATAGAGAGCGACCGGGTGCTGACACGAGTTTCACCCGCCTCAATATAAGCCAAGCCTGGGTGCTTTTTCACGAAGGGTTGCTAGCGGCGCGAGCTAACTATGCTAGCGGCGCTAGCTAGCTAGCCGGCTATCAGCAACACATAAGAGAACTGCTGCTAAATAAACTACACCTAAACTCGGTTTATATCTGACCCAAATAGAGAGCGACCGGGTGCTGACACGAGTTTCACCCGCCTCAATATAAGCCAAGCCTGGGTGCTTTTTCACGAAGGGTTGCTAGCGGCGCGAGCTAACTATGCTAGCGGCGCTAGCTAGCTAGCCGGCTATCAGCAACACATAAGAGAACTGCTGCTAAATAAACTACACCTAAACTCGGTTTATATCTGACCCAAATAGAGTGCAGTTCATAACTTCTTACCTGAAATTCAGTTCACCTCACGCTCCTGCCTTCGCTTTCCCTGATCCATGATTGACCACCGCGTTAGCAATCGCCTGCCCGGCCTCATATGTCTCGTTGGCGACATGTCCTTTCTGTCACACACCGGTGGGTAGCTGCCCTCTGTTGTAGCTCCACCACCAAACAACTCAGTTATTTTTTCCACATCCAGCTGTAACTGCGATTCTATGCGAGCATTTGCGAGAGACCAGGGAGGTGAAACGACAGAGAGAGTCCCCTCGCTATCCATTTGCAGCCAAGCGCGGCAGCTAGCTAGGTAGCCAGCTAGGTAGCCGGCTAGCTGTCAGGCAGGACCGACGTAGTCAGAGCACTGTCGCTAAATATGGGATGTCTTGATAAAACAAGCAGATATTTGAAGTTTACACACCTACATTCTCGCCTGAAAATATCTTAAAAGCTTATTTTGTGACCTAGAAACACGAATAAAAGACATATAAAACGAAGTGGTGGCCGCCATTGTTCACTCTGTAGAGGCGTGCTATGAATTGTGGGATATTGAGTTTTCCACCAAGCATTACCGTAACTTTTGAATGATTTGCGCAACCTTAAAAATTCCAAGGGCTCCTGAAAGCAGCGACGCTGTGCGCACCGTTGAAATTGTCATCATTACGGTAATCCAAATAAGGGTACACAGGCTGTACCACTCCCGGCATACCACTAGAGAGAGCCAAGACACCACAAATGAAGTCTGTTTATTTGGCGCCAAAAGATGAATTGGCCTAAATTTGCACTAAAATATTAATATTTAAAAAACTATAAAAGTTATAAACACCAAAAGTCATAACATAATAGTCCAGCTCCAGCCGCACAAAATGATCTAACATATGTAACCCTAATGTCAAAACTGTTTGGCAGAGGAGCGCGGGAAAATTTCACTAAAATATTAATATTTAAAAAACTATAAAATTCATAAACACCAAAAGTCATAGCACACCATTCCAGATCCGGCCGCACAAAATGAGGTAACATATATGAAGCTTGTCTCAAAACTGCGAGGCGAGATTCGCTGCAAAATTTCAGGCGGAAACTGGAGAATAATAATAATAACTAGAAAGCGAAAATTTCAGAAGAAATTTCATGTGTGCCTATGCCGCTGCTAATCACTGTAGTTTCCCATTCATACGGCTACAGAGAGCAAAACTCAGAAGAGCAGCCATTCTCCACCATGAACTATGGTAAAAACAAACACCGCTCACGCTTCACAGATGACAGCTTACAGTTTTGTGTAAAGATGAAGTTACTTCGTACAGCGCCGATTTGCAGACGCTGTGCACACAGGTTCATGAGCAGAAGTCCCATCGTACCACGGCAGACCTGACAATGTTTGCATGAACACGCTTTGAAGCATTATGTTATGGACCAATTTTCACACATGGTTGGTTTACCCACACAGCCGGCTGTGCATTCACTTTTTGTTTTTTGTTATTTTACACAGTGTTCTGAATGATGAACAATGGTCTACAGCCAATCTTGTGTATTATTATACAA
>NW_020329073.1:0-15816 GCF_001858045.2 Oreochromis niloticus | reverse complement strand
AAAACGATCGTACATCACTAACGTTATGGAGAAGAGAGACAATTTCAGCAGAACACAAGGACAATATGAGAGACGAATGAGAGTAAAATATTGGAACGGTTTTTTCTTTTAGACAGATGCATAATATCAGATGTCAGTGACATAAAAAAGAATATCGTCAGATGCATCGACCAGCTGAAAGTTTACAGTGTCATCCAGATAACAGTTTAATGAATGAGGCCATATCTCGTTTCAGATCAAACATTAAGTCAGCACCATCTTATGTTTGTACTGTTTGTCTAAAAGCTTCTTTTCCTAATCAGGTGAAAATCTGCAAAAGAGAAAATTACTCAAAACACCAAACTGTAGCTCAGCAGTGTCTAACTGGTAAATTTGTTCATATGTGTGATGAAGCATGTAATGATCACTGCAGCTTCCCTGTTGAGAGAAAAAAGGAGTATATCTGTCACACGTGTCACAGTTCCCTCAAAAGTGGACGCATGCCAAGGCTTGCTGCTGTCAATGGTTTAGAACTGCAGGATATTCCAGCTGAATTGTGTGATCTCAACATTCTGGAGAGACATCTGATTGCCAAATGCATCCCATTTGCAAAGATTATTCCACTTCCAAAGGGCAGACAAAGACTCATACGTGGTAATGTGGTGTGTGTACCATCTGAAGTCCAACAAACAGTTGACTGTTTACCGAGGCCCAGAAACCAATCGCAGATAATGAGGATCAAGCTGAAAAGACGACTGTGCTACAAAGGCCATCAGCTGTTCCAGACTGTCACCTGGTCTAAACTGATCCAAGCCCTGCGTAAACTGAAACAGATTCATCCACAGTACACAGATATTGTTATCAGAGATGATGCATTGCTTTGTGATCCAACGTTACCTGATGATGACAGCAGTGATGAAGCCAGCATGGCAAGTGATGATTATAATGAAGCAGATTTAATGGAAATTGACAACTATGAAAAAGATGCCCTTTTGTGCGAAAGTGAGTCTGAAAGTGAACAAGATATTAATATGCAATCCTGTGATGAACAACCAGAGGAATCAATCCAGAGGAACCAGAAAGTGATTTGAACAATGGAGGTTTTGCTCTAGAAAGTTGTCTGCAGCCTGTAGACATTTCAGAAGAGATTCTCTGTTTCAGTGATAACACATATTGTGTGGCGCCTGCAGAAAGAAACAATCCTGTTAGCTTCTTCAGAACTCCTCATTTGGAAGCCATGGCATTTCCTGTGCAGTTTCCTACTGGTCAGAATACACTGGATGAAAAGAGATGTCTTAAACTCACACCAAGTGCTTACTTCAAGTCAAGGCTTTTCAACATTGATGCAAGATTTGCTAAAGACACAAATTACCTGTTTTTCTCACAGTTTGTCACTGAAATACACCTGGCTAATTCCAGCATGACAATACAGCTAAGGAAAGGTAAACTATGACCAAAGTGGACGCAATCACATCAGGAATGTTACAAAGTAAGAAGAAGTAGAGAAGCTGGTAGAATAAGATGCATCAGATTTATGCAGCCATCAGAGGAACTCCAGCTTACTGGCAGAAACACAAGATCTATTCAGTATGGTCCGTCAATAGGAACACCTCAGTTCTTTGTCACTTTCTCTGCTGCTGAGATGAGATGGCCTGAAGTGATTCAAGCTATAAAGAGACAACAAGGTGAAGAGGTTGATTTTGAAGCCCTGGACTGGTCAGAAAGTGTGAATTCTAAGATCAAATCCAGTAACACCATGCGAATGTTTGATAAGCGTGTTGAGGCTTTGTTCAGAGATTTGCTTTTTTCTCCTGCACAGCCCTTGGTGAAATCATTGATTACTTTTACAGAGTTGAGTTCCAGCACAGAGGTAGTCCGCATATACACATGTTGCTGTGGATTCGAGAAAGGTAGTAGTAGATGTGGATGATGACCAAACTGTCTGTGACTTTGTGGACAGATACATCTCAGCTCAACTCCCTGATCCAGAAAAACAACCTGAACTGCACAAAAAGTCGCTGAACTACAAAAGCACAGCAAAACCACACAAAAACATGCTTTAAGAGTGTAAACTCTGGTTGTAGATTTGGGTTTCCAAAACCACCAGCCACAAGAACAATGATTGTGAGACAGGATGAGGATTCAGACACTGAAGCTGCAAAGCCAAACTCAGACCTTTGTTGACCCTGCTGAAGGAACCTGAGCTGCTTCTCTCACCATAGAGCAGATTCTGTCACGATGCAACTTGACAATGAATGGTATGAGCAATGCCTCCAAGACATAACAAGAAAACAGCTCTTATTCTGAAACGTGACCCAAGGACTGTTGGATCAACAATTACAACCCACACCTGCTTGAAGCCTGGAACTCTAATTTAGATGTCTCGTTAATATTGAATGCCTATTCATGTATAGAATACTCTGTAAATATATAACGAAGAAAGAATCTGGCCTCTCTGAATACCTGAAGACAGTTATTGACAACTCTGATAAGAACACGGTCAATGAATGTGATGAAATGAGAGCTGTGATGCAGGCTTACTCAAAAAAGAGAGAAATCAGCGCACAGGAGTGTGTGACTCGAGTCTGTGGCCTAAAATGAAAAAATGTTCCCGCAGTGTTGTATTTGTACCAACAGATGATAACCCAGTAAAAATGAGTCGCCGATGAGCTACCTGGAATCCACAACACATGACAGTTGTAATATTTGGATGACAAGTTTGAGTGATAAATACAAATCAAGACCTGAGACACCAGAATATGAGGAAATGTCACTGGCTGATTTTGCTGCCTTGTGCCGGTTGGTGAGTGGTCCAAATGAAGGAAAAGATGTGCTTCCTCTTCTTAACCAGCTTGGATTTGTACTAAGGCGAAAGAATGATAAACCAGCTATAATCAGGTATTACCACTGTTCACAGGAAAACGATCCTGAGCAATATTATGGACGACTGTTGAGACTTTACCTTCCACACAGATCAGAGCAGGAACTGAAACCACGAGGGTTCCAAACCTATCAGTCCTTCTACAACTCGGGTTTTGTACGACTTCCATGTTCAGACCACAGTGAGTCTGTGAAAAGGGTTGTGAAGAGAAATAAAGACAAGTATGAGAAGAACTCTGAGGATATTGAGAGTGCACTGGAAGAGTTTGAACAGAATAGGGATGTTGTGATCGATGATGGTGTAATCTTGCTCCTGAATCTGAAGTTGTGAGGTTGCAATGTGATGAGAATCTTCCTGAGAGACATTCTGATGATGAGAACGAACAGGAGAATGTCCCCGACTACAGTCGTCAGTCTGATGCTGTAACAGAGATCAAAGCCATCAGAGAACAACCTGCAGTCGATCCAGCCGTGGTACGTGTAATGTATCAGAATCTGAACCAGAAGCAGGCCTGCGTGTTCTATGCTATAAGAGACTGGTGTATTCAGCGAGTTTGTGGTTTAAACCCAGATCCATTTTTCTTCTATATCAACGGTGGTGCAGGAACTGGAAAGTCACATCTGATTAAATGTATTCACTCTGAAGCATCAAAGATCCTGAGCAGACTCCCTGCTAATGCAGAAGAAGCTGACATATCAATCCAACTGTTTTACTGACGTCATTTACCGGACAGCAGCTTTTTCTATCAATGGCTCTACATTACATTCCCTACTCAAACTACCCAGGAGTCTGAAACCACCCATTCAAGGACTTGGTAACCAACTGGATGAAGTCAGATCTGAGCTTATGAATGCTGAAATTATTGTTATTGATGAGATTTCAATGGTTTCAAAACCCTTTTTGCTTATGTGGATGCAAGACTGAAACAAATCAAAGGCACTCAGAGACCTTTTGGTGGAATGTCAGTTTTAGCTGTTGGAGATTTTTACCAGCTGCCACCAGTGCGACAGTCTAAGCCTCTCTGTGTTTATGATCCAGAACAGATTGACCTATGGCAGGAACATTTTCAGATGATCACTCTAACAGAGATCATGCGTCAGAAAGATGATGTGGCCTTTGCAGAGATGCTGAACAGGATTAGAATCAAAGAAAGACAGATGAGCTTTCTCAGTGCGACAGAGATTTGTTGTCACAGGCTGTGACTGCACCAGAAGAATGTCCAACTGAGGTCTTACACATTTATGCCACCAACAAGAATGTTGAATCCACAACACAGATACGCTCAAGAAGCTTCATTCAAACATTATAATCATCAATGCAGACGATTTCCAGAAGGATAAACGTACAGGCAGGATGGCACGAAGAGACAAACCATTTACAGGTGGGCAAAATGATTTACCCGACACCCTGAATGTTGCTGAAGGAGCCCGAGTGATGCTGACCAGAAACTTGGACACACTAAACGGTTTAGTCAATGGTGCTTTTGGTATACTGATAAAGGTGGTGAGATCTGAAAATGATGGACAAATAATTAAACTGGGGCTCAGAATGGACAACCGGCAGCCTATGAGACACAACCGCAGTGCTAATGCAGCATCTGATGATCTGGTTTACATTGAGAGAGCAGAGGAGAGTCTGAAGTTTAAAGGAGCGGTACGCAGACAGTTTCCTGTAAAGCTAGCATTCGCCTGCACAATTCACAAAACTCAGGGTCTTACAACACAGACAGCTGTAGTTTCAATGAGGAACATTTTTGAACCAGGTATGGCTTATGTTGCTCTCAGCAGGGTGAGTCTCTCAGTGGACTCTATTTGCAGGACTTGGATGAGAACAAGATTTATGCCAATCCCGAGGTAACTGCAGCGCTCCAAACCATGAGACAAGCCAATGTTGAAGAAATGATGCCTCTTCTTCAGGTCAGAGAAACAGCCAGCAGACCTGACACTCTTACACTGATCCATCACAATACGGAGGGTTTGCCATCTCACATCAGTGACATCAAGAGTCATCATGAAATGTGTTTAGCAGATGTTTTGTGTCTCACAGAGTCTCACCTCCAGGCTCCTTTGTTGCAGACAGTCTTCATTTGGACGGCTACACCATGTTCAAACGCAACAGACATGTGTCCTACACAAACTTTCCTCACATGGCCAGCAGAAGTGGTGGTGGAGTTGTTGTGTATTTGAGGAATCATTTTCAGGTTCAGGTAAAACAGTATCTGCATAATGTCACTGATCTTGAGTTCTTAGTGTTAAAGGTTCAGGCTCCATTCCCTGCGCTCATTGCGGTTGTGTACAGACCTCCTGACTACAGTTTGACACCATTCATGCAAACCTGGTAAGTCTTTTAGATTCACTTGAAATAATGGACTGTCACCCAATAATTGTGTGTGGAGATTTTAATGAGAACCAGTTACAGAGTGGAAGGAAACAGATTCTGGAGCAGTTTCAGTCGAGAGGGTATTCACAGCTGATCACTTCTGCCACTACAGACAAGAACACCCTGCTTGACCTCATTTTTGTTTCTCAGCCACAGAAAGTCTCTATTCAGGTGTCCTGAGAACATATTACAGTTACCACAACCCTGTGTTTTGTGTCCTGTCCTCCAGCCAATCATGAAGTCGTCTGGTGAGTTTTGAAACAATTACAGATCATGTTTGTTACAGAGTTTATTTTGTAGAGCATGAAAAAGATTTTTCATTGAATAATTATATTTCTTCATATTGTCTTCCCTACTCTGTCTGTAAGAAGACCCTTTCTTATTGCAATGTTATTAATCATTTCACCAAATCATGGCTGTACTTCATGCAGAGCCGGGAGATCTGCTTTCTGTTATCATGCAGCTCAGATCTGAAATATGCTGCAAAAAGTATTAAACGGACATAATTTATTTTTATTCTCATGTTTTAAATGACTAAATCTACTAATGCATTTTTTCATGGATGTTAATTGTCATCTCCTTTTTTGATACTTTTTTTACTGTGACGTATGTAGCTCAACAAACGAGAGCTTCCCCTCAAAGGGCTTTCAAATAGGAAATAGTAAATAAATCCCAGATAAATGCAGGTATTTATTATGGGTCACATGAATAATAACAGACAATTATATTTTCTTGATTATAGTAAATTTTGTAGAATCAAATGTTTTTGGGATGAATGAGGTTTTGCTTATCATGTTTTACAGGTAAAAAATGTTAAAAGTTTAAACTATCTTTAGGCTACCAGAGATGTCTATAATGATTCATTATGTAGAGAAAAACATTTTTATAGCTTACAGAATATGTATAAAACTGATTTAGAAGTACATGGAAAGTTTCTGCATCCATTTTCTGACTTGGCCTTTATCCGGGTGGGTTTGGGTTTGGGTGGATAAAGGCCAAGTCAGAATTCTCTGAGCAGCTGGAAAAAGCTGCTAATTAACAAAGACATCAGAAAGCGGGGGCTTTAGGTGTAGCCCCCGCTTTCTGACGCACTAATTAGATTTAGTAACTGACACCCCATACCAGCATTACATAGACACTTGGGGCTGAGATGGGTGGGTGGGGAGGGTGGGTTGGTGGTGTTAAAAGCACTTTATGTTTTGTAGATGTATTTTTTCAGACAGGGCACACACAGTCCTGTCTCCTTTGTGGGAAAACCTTCGAACTTCACCATCCTCAGCTGAAACAACAACATCTTAACACCATCTTCATGAACTGCTGAGCCAAACCTGATCCATCAGTGCTGGACTGCACAGATAACTACACGCCACAAGGAGACTGCTGTGTTATGAACTGCCATACCAGTGTGTCTTCAGTGGAGAAGATGACACACCCATCACCTGACCTCCTGCCTGATCTGGAGACCATCACCATGCTGCCACACTACACACCTCTGAGACCATCAATGATGACTCATACTGAGGAAACTGTATTTCCTGTCAGAGATGCTCAGTGATCCTCAGAGCAGAGAGAGGTATGATTCTTTATCTTTGATTAAAAAAATGTCAGTGCTTTTAATTCATTTAATTAATTTAAATCCTGTTTATTGCATAAAGAATTACACACTCAAATGATTATACTTGTTAACACTTTTTGAGTTTTAATTCACATTATGGATTACAAATCTATGCTTTTTCTACTCTGTCTCTCTGTGCAGGTATTGCTGTCTTCTGAGTTCTTCACTGTCCCAACTGAAACATTCAAACCTCATTGCAGAGCTCATGTCTTTCCTCACCATCATGTGAGTGTGAGATTGCTCTGGATTCTGGTTATGTGGCCTGCAGCACCTATAAGGTATTTCAACATTGTTCATTTTATAACTTATTTCTAGTTAACACAAATAAAATGTTCCTTTTCTGTATTTTTTTAGAACAAGCTCGTACAGTGTGCCTGCATTCCAGCTTCTTAGACTCTACGCAAGTGGACAGAGTATCAGTGCTTGGCCACCCTTACAGACACCGACTTCTGTCAACTCACTGCTACTGATCAGGCACCTCACTCCAGGAAGACAGAGGGCTGCAAGCCTGTTATCGTTTCCAGTGTGGCTTTGTATTCTTGGGGTAGCATCAGATTTTTCCCACAAATATTCAAAGGTAACACTTATTTTAAGCTTAGTTATTAAATCAAAAGTCTTCCCTTGTGTTAATTGTTTTATTTTTTCTTTTTGTTTTTTCTTTTACATTTATATGCAGTTATCAGATGTGGTGGAGCTTTGTTAACTGTGTGGAAAACATCTGTTTGTGATGATATTTACAATGAGGTTTTAAGGTGACAGTTTCCAAGTGATTTCAATCATTTGACTAAGCAAAAACATGTTTGCAATTAACATATTTTTTTCAGTTTTGTCTTTTGGATTTAACATTCCTCTGTGACAGGAAATACTAAACTGGTCCAAGTAACCAGCATATCATTGGTCAAAGACAAAAAGGACCACATGTCACGCTAGCAATGAATTTTTGACTGTGTTTGTGTCACCAGATTTAACAAACAATATCAGACATATGAAACTGAACTCTGGATTAATGTCTAGATGTTTTTTGTGTTTTTTTTTTTATTGTTGAATAATTATTTTGTAGGACAAACCCAATTTATTTACCCAAACAAGTTACATTGTTTGGGTAAATAGTGGATTAATATATCTAAGTCTATAAGTATAGCAAGCTGAATTCATACAAACACACAGCTCTAAATCTTGAATTGTAGGATGTACAAAATGATCATGTGATTATTATGGACATTTAAATAACTATATCTATTGAACCATTACACATATTCTTTATAGAAATTACACAATCTCAAAATGTGAAAAAGAAAATGTTTAAGAGAATAAATAATGTGTGTTTGTATGAATCCTGCCTTAGTATGGGGTGTCAGTAACTACATTAGTATAGAGTAGGTCTAACAGTGGTTTTCCACATCTGCTCTAATATATATAGATAATGGGTCAGACATATAAAGTCATTTTGAAAAGTTCATAAAGGTCACATCCATTTATATGTGTTCCTCTTTATCATTTTATATCAGGTCACACAGCTGACTTGAGTTTTGATCAGAGTAGAACCATAACATTCATGCTAATGGTTCTACTGTTTACAGTTACTTTATGATGGATTTCATCCTGGTCACAGCACTATGAGAAAGCTGTTAAAGGTAAAGTTAACCCAATTAATACCTCATCATAAGTCACTCTATAACGCAAAGCAGTGATTATTTTCACTGTAATTTATTCCACAATAATGTTCTTTATTTGATCCCTGTTTCTTTAAATATGCACATCGATTGTTCAGCTGTGTGACTCTCTACACCTCAAATATATCACAATGTGGACTTCATTTCGACAGTATTTTGTAGATTGGTACCACATTTATCATAAAATCAGGAAACTGTAAACTAATTGAAAAAATGAAGCTTATGAAATTTTTAATGTGGCATTGGAACATGTTGTTTATCCTTGCCAAATGGTATTTACACAAAACTCCAGCAAATCAGAGGATATATTTTTGTCTCTCACTTGCGTATATGCGCATATGTGTATATTTTTGCAGTTAATAGCCTATCATGTGTCTGCGCATCTTAGGGCCATAAACATAAACATGGCAAACAAGGATATGTTCACAATTCCAACAGATGCTTCAATTGTTTGTATAGATGTTAGATTCATTTGATTTGCATTTTCTATTAATATTTTTCTGTTTATCCCAAATGGGATTTTTATTTCTGTTTGCCATTATTGTAATCATTGGAAACAACTGAATAAATATTTTGTATCATATGTTTCTAAAAGTATTTGAATGTTCTACTTTTCTACTACTGGTTTTCTACTTTCTAAACTTTCTTCCACTCTTTGGCATTTCAATAACATTATTTTTGGGTGTTTTTATCTCTGACCGCAGCATCTTGTGCATTTATTACCTAAATGTTGTTTGTGTGGGTTTTCTTTTTTGGTTTTTTGGTTTTTTTGCCATTTTTAGATTTCACCAGCTGTGTAAACTCTGCAATTTTACCTTGGTTTTGTTCCACATCAGTTTATCTGCTGGCTGATTTTCTTCCTTTTCTAGTGTTTCTGGTAATTTTTAACAGTTAAAAAAGTAACTTTGAGGTTACTTCAGCCTTTTCAGCTGTTATCTGTTGACAGTTTTGCCTAATTATTACATTTCTGCAAAATTATAGCAGTTCTGATAACTTGTAATATTTCTGCTAAGTTTTTAATTTTCTACTAAATTATATTATTTTTGCTAGGTTACACTACTTTTGTTTGTTATGTTATGTTATGTTATGTTATTCTAAATTATTACATTTCTGCTAAGTTGTAGCTTCTGGTAAACTACAACATTTCTGCTGAATTGTGATGTTTCTTCTAAGTTATTGCATTTCTTCTAAGTTATTACATTTTGTTTACTTGATGTTGTTCTGCAACGTTATTAAATTTCAACAACTTTTTAAACACTGACTTTGATTTCTTCAGCTTCTTCAGCTATTTTCAACTATTTTCAGCAGACAGCTTCAGCTTTAAAGCATCCACACTGCATTTTCGCAGGAAATGCAAATTTTTCTAGTTATTCTAGTTGCCACTTTTTCACTTTTTTTGGCACTTAACTACTTCCACAATTTTCAGCCGATTTTCACCGTTCAAATTTTAAACTATTCTGCTATTTCTGCTAATGATCGCTATATCTTTTGGTGTTTATTACTGTTATACTTTTTAAAATATTCTACTTTTTTCCTTTAATTTGTCCCATTGAAATGAATGGGAAACTTCTGCAATTCTGCTAAATTTTGCTTGTTTTTGAAACTTAACTACTTTTTCCTACTTTCACGTAGAACAACCATTCAAACTTTAAAATGTTCTCAAATTATTGGGCTATTCAGGAATAAATCAGATTTTTCAAATCTTTTACCGTTTTATTTTTATGCCTCTTAAAGTTTTGAGTTGGAAATTGTGATTTTTCACAAAATACATGCGTTGTTATGGTTGCTATGCACTTGGCTTCCAGTGTGCCACTGTAGGTTTCGCAGTCTTCTCTTCATGTCCGAACAACTTCTTGCTACTTGCTCAATTTTCACTCAACTTCCACAAATTATACATCAAAACGTAGGTATTTTTGCTGGCTTTCCGAAAATGTCACCATCATTGTTGTGAGACTTATAGAATTTTGGCAAATCTCCTCAGAGCAACACAAAGTCTGAAAACTCTCCATAGAAAGTCAATGGAGAGTTTGTTCAAAATCACCGCTTGATTTCTGTAATGAGAGGCATATTCGAATCGTCATATCTCCTTAACGAAGCGAAGTTAAAACATGAGGCTTGTCCCAGTATATCTTCAGACACTCCTGACGCTCACAATTCAAGAATTTTTTCTCACCTATTACCGTTCTGAGATGAGTTACACTTGTTTGAGCGTAGGAAATTCGTCCTTCGCTCAGATTTCTTCAGATTTCAAACTCTGGAAATGAACCACTTTTTTCTCTCGTCATAACTTTTGTTGGATTTCCACAGAGACCTGAAAATTTCCATGATTGTCACCAAAGCCTGCTGTCTCTTACGGTGAAAGAATGATATCAATACTCCAAATAGATTTAGAGTTAGAAAGCGTTGTTTGAGGGCAAGTCAAGGCAGTTTTTGCTTTGCTCTACTCAGTTATGGTGCATTAGAAGTCAAATATCTTTAATAATTCATATTTTAATGATACATTGTCAACACTTTAAGATTCCCCCATCTCTTCTGAACAAAACGGTGTAAGAATGACCGTTCTAGCCCCTATAGTTAGGAAATTATGGTCATTTGTTTGAGGGGAGTCGTCATTATGAGAAATAGACTGCAAAATCCTGTGTCTCTCTGTGCTGCATGCACCTGTTTTGGCGGGAAAAAGTGCACAGCCTCTCTGATTGGTGGATTTAAATTCAGCAGCTCCCAGGCTGCTTGACTGAGCTAGAAACTTACTTCTCTCTCCCTGTGTGTGTGTGTGTGTGTGTGTGTGTGTGTGTGTGTGTGTGACAGAGAGAGAGAAAGAGAGGGCGAGACAGAGTTTTTATGGGAGCATCTTATTGTATGATTTAAATTCAATATATTTAGACTGGTTGACTGAATTTGATCCTGTGTGTGTCTCTCTGTGCATGTGTGTTTCCATATGTTTCCATATTTCTGATTGTGTGACTGTTACACTTTTTTTGCTGAGTTTTTTTTCATTTAGCAAGTACATTTGAAGGACCCTTAGCATGTTCAGCATTTTTTCAGCTGTCCATTTGCTTTTCCAGTTTTTCTGTTTAAGTTATTACTATTGTGCTGAATCATACTATTTCTGCTATTTATAAGATTTGTGCTAAATATAGTATTTCTACCCAGTATAGTATTTCTGATTAATTATAGTTTTTCTACCAAATCATATTACAGTATTTTTGCTTTTTATACCATTTTTATAGGATTTTATATTGCTTAATATAGTATTTCTGCTTTTTATAGGATTTGTGCTTAATATAGTATTTCTGCTTTTTATAGGATTTGTGCTTAATACAGTATTTCTGCTAAATGTAGTATTTATGCTTAATCACACTATTACTATATATTCTGCCAGCTTCCCAGCCAGCCAATCATATCTGAGGTCTGCAGTTTCTTCTCTCGTCATATCTCAGCGACGGATGTACAAAGAGTAATGAAAATCGCAGTCAAAGTACACCAAAGTCCGCTGATTCACCCAGTACAAGAATTATGCTCCTAGTCCACCTAGTTTGGAGTTACACGATGTTTTGTAACTCCAAAAAATGGCGCTCTTTGCCTCACACCGCGATCTAATTCTGACTGCTCATCACCCTGTTTCCCAAGTGCTCACTGTCTTTCCCAGTGGCGCAGCTGGTAATGACACAGGCTGCAACCCAAAAGACGTGGGTTCAACTCCACCTTGGACAACATGTTTTTTCCCTACAAATTAATACACTATCACAGACCACTAATTCATATTCATCATTTATTACAATTCTCAAAACTTTTTACCAGCTTTTCTAATATGGACCTCACATTCTTCTTAACACTCCATGGCACAAATACTCTTCCCTTTAGGCTCTGTGAATGTGTGTGTGTATCAATATTTCTCCCATTTAAAGTATTACTCCTCCATAATTGGATTTCTCTTAAATCAAAGTACTTTACTACATCTTAGTACTTCTGCTCAATCATAGTATTTCTGCTAAATCATGGTTTTTGTGCCCAGTCATCAGAATCATGTTTATTGGCCAAGTATATGTGCATACAAATACAAGGAATTGGTTCCGGTAGATGGTGGCTCTCGAGCACAGCAATGTAAATCTCACACACACACACACACACACACACACGTATCTATATATACATTGCACATGCATACACATACATACACAAAGCTGTGTAAACCAACTATAAATAACTAATCTAAACGTATATACATAAAATACAGAATGAAATGAGGTGGAATGAATACTACAGAATGTACATAAGGTGCAGTTGCAGTCTGGCAGTGGGAGGAGTGTGACAGTTCAACTGTTTAGAAGGGAGATGGCGAGGGGAAAGAAACTGTTCCTGTTATAGTCGGGTGGTCCTGGTCTGCAGGCTTCTGTACCGTCTGCCAGAGGGCAGCAGATCAAAAAGTCTGTGTCCAGGGTGTGAGGGGTCTGTGATGATTTTCCCTGCCCGTTCCTGGTTCTTGAGAGGTACAGATCCTGGATGGAGGGCAGGGGGCGCCGATGATCCTTTCTGCTGCCCGTACAGTCCGCTGCAGTCTGCACCTGTCCTGTTTAGTGGCTGCACCATACCAGACTGTGATGGAGGAGCACAGGACAGACTCAATGACTGCAGTGTAGAGCTGGATCAGCAGCTCCTGTGGAAGACTGTACTTCCCCAGTTGTCTCAGGAAGTACATCCTCTGCTGGGTCTTTTTGAGGATGGAGTTGATGTTGGTCTCCCACTTCAGGTCCTGGGAGATGGTGGTACCCAGCAACTTGAAGATCTCCACAGTCGACACAGGGCTGTCTGATATGATGAGGGGGGGCAGAGTTGAGGGATGTCTCCTGAAGTCCACTGTCATCTCTACAGTTTTAAGAGTGTTCAGCTCCAGATTGTGCTGACTGCACCAGAGTACCAGCCACTCAACTCATCATAACATTTGTGTTATGTTATAGTATTACTACTAAGTGGAGAAATTCTAAAATGTTACAGTATATGCTGATTACAGTATTCTGCCAAATATAGTATTCTGATTAATTATAGTTTTTCTACCAAATCATATTACAGTATTTTGCTTTTATAGGATTTTATAGGATATTTAATTGCTTAATATAGTATTTTTGCTTTTATACGATTTGTGCTTAATACAGTATTTCTGCTAAATGTAGTATTTATGCTTAATCATACTATTTCTATATATTTTTGCCAGGTCCTCTGTGAGGACTGAGACATTCAAATGACATATAAGGGCCTGCATGGCTTCCCAGCCAGCCAATCATATCTGAAGTCTGCCGTTTCTTCTCTCGTCATATCTCAGCGACGGATGTACAAAGAGCAATGAAAATCGCAGTCAAAGTACACCAAAGTCCGCTGATTCACCCAGTACAAGAATTATGCTTCTAGTCCACCTAGTTTTTGAGTTACATGACGTTTTATAACTCCAAAAAACGGCGCTCTTTGCCTCTCACCGCGATCTAATTCTGACTGCTCATCACCCTGTTCCCAAGGCTCACTGTCTTTCCCAGTGGCGCAGCTGGTAATGACACAGCTCTACAACACAAAGGTCGCAGTTCAACTCCACCTCGGACAACACTTTTTTGCCCTACAAATTAATACACTATCACAGACCACTAATTCATATTCATCATTTATTACAATTCTCAAAACTTTTTACCAGCTTTTCTAATATGGACCTCACATTCTTCTTAACACTCCATGGCACAAATACTCTTCCCTTTAGGCTCTGTGAATGTGTGTGTATCAATATTTCTCCCATTTTAAAGTATTACTCCTCCATAATTGGATTTCTCTTAAATCAAAGTACTTTACTACATCTTAGTACTTCTGCTCAATCATAGTATTTCTGCTAAATCATAGTATTTTTGCCAATCATGGTTTTGTGCCAAATCATCAGAATCGTGTTTATTGGCCAAGTATATGCAACAAATACAAGGAATTTGGTTCCGGTAGATGGTGGCTCTCGAGCACAGCAATGTAAATCTCACACACACACACACACACACACACACACACACACACACACACGTATCTATATATACATTACACATGCATACACATACATACACAAAGCTGTGTAAACCAACTATAAATAACTAATCTAAACGTATATACATAAAATACAGAAATGAAATGAGGTGGAATGAATACTACAGAATGTACATAAGGTGCAGTTGCAGTCTGGCAGTGGAGCAGTGTGACAGTTCAACTGTTTAGAAGGGAGATGGTGAGGGGAAAGAAACTGTTCCTGTGTCGGGTGGTCCTGGTCTGCAGGCTTCTGTACCGTCTGCCAGAGGGCAGCAGATCAAAAAGTCTGTGTCCAGGGTGTGAGGGGTCTGTGATGATTTTCCCTGCCCGTTTCCTGAGAGGTACAGATCCTGGATGGAGGGCAGGGGGGCGCCGATGATCCTTTCTGCTGCCCGTACAGTCCGCTGCAGTCTGCACCTGTCCTGTTTAGTGGCTGCACCATACCAGACTGTGATGGAGGAGCACAGGACAGACTCAATGACTGCAGTGTAGACTGGATCAGCAGCTCCTGGAAGACTGTACTTCCCCAGTTGTCTCAGGAAGTACATCCTCTGCTGGGTCTTTTTGAGGATGGAGTTGATGTTGGTCTCCCACTTCAGGTCCTGGGAGATGGTGGTACCCAGCAACTTGAAGATCTCCACAGTCGACACAGGGCTGTCTGATATGATGAGGGGGGCAGAGTTGAGGGATGTCTCCTGAAGTCCACTGTCATCTCTACAGTTTTAAGAGTGTTCAGCTCCAGATTGTGCTGACTGCACCAGAGTACCAGCCGCTCAACTCATCATAACATTTGTGTTATGTTATAGTATTACTACTAAGGAGAAATTTCTAAAATGTTACAGTATATGTGCTGATTACAGTTTCTGTATAATAGAATTTTGGCAAATTCCTCACACCAACACAAAGTCTGAAAACTGCATAGAAAGTCATGGAGAGCTTGTTCAAAATCTCCACTGGTTCTCTAATGAGAGCATTTTCAAATCGTCATATTCAACGCAGCAATTAAGACATGAGGCTTATGCCAATATATCTTCAACCTCCTGATGCTCAACAATTCAAGAATTTCTTTCTCACCTATTACCATTTGCCATGAATTGGTTTGTTTGAGGGTAGAATTCATCTCTCGCTCGATTCTTCAGATTTCAAACTCTGGAAATGAACCACTTTTCTCTCGTCATATCTTTTGATGATTTCCACAGAGACCTGAAAATTCCATGACTGTTCACCAAATCCTGCTGTCT
>NW_020329072.1:0-23706 GCF_001858045.2 Oreochromis niloticus | reverse complement strand
AACATATAGAGAATCTCCATTTTCCGAGAAAAGCAGAAGGAACGTATAAAACATATGGAATCTCCATTTTCCGAGAAAAGCAGAAGGAACGATGAGAAAACATATAAAGAATCTTTAGACAATCTCCTATGTTCAAAGAACAGCAGAAGGAACGTATAAGAAGAATTAAGAACTTGTGCTGGATTCAGAGAGAAACATAAAGCTTACATGAGGTCATATGTATATCTATATAGAAGTGAAGTTTAACAGAAAAAACGATCGTACATCACTAACGTTATGGAGAAGAGAGACAATTTCAGCAGAAACACAAGGACAATATGAGAGAACGAATGAGAGTAAATATTGGAACGGTTTTTCTTTTAGACAGATGCATAATATCAGATGTGCAGTGAACATAAAAAGAAAATATCGTCAGATGCATCGACCAGCTGAAAGTTTACAGTGTCATCCAGATAACAGTTTAATGAATGAGGCCATATCTCGTTTCAGATCAAACATAAGTCAGCACCATCTTATGTGTACGTTTGTCTAAAAGCTTCTTTCCTAATCAGGTGAAAATCTGCAAAAGAGAAAATTACTCAAAACACCAAACTGTAGCTCAGCAGTGTCTAACTGGTAAATTTGTTCATATGTGTGATGAAGCATGTAATGATCACTGCAGCTTCCCTGTTGAGAGAAAAAAGGAGTATATCTGTCACACGTGTCACAGTTCCCTCAAAAGTGGACGCATGCCAAGGCTGCTGCTGTCAATGGTTTAGAACTGCAGGATATCCAGCTGAATTGTGTGATCTCAACATTCTGGAGAGACATCTGATTGCCAAATGCATCCCATTGCAAGATTATTCCACTTCCAAAGGGCAGACAAAGACTCATACGTGGTAATGTGGTGTGTGTACCATCTGAAGTCCAACAAACAGTTGACTGTTTACCGAGGCCCAGAAACCAATCGCAGATAATGAGGATCAAGCTGAAAAGACGACTGTGCTACAAAGGCCATCAGCTGTTCCAGACTGTCACCTGGTCTAAACTGATCCGAGCCCTGCGTAAACTGAAACAGATTCATCCACAGTACACAGATATTGTTATCAGAGATGATGCATTGCTTGTGATCCAACGTTACCTGATGATGACAGCAGTGATGAAGCCAGCATGGCAAGTGATGATTATAATGAAGCAGATTTAATGGAAATTGACAACTATGAAAAAGATGCCCTTTTGTGCGAAAGTGAGTCTGAAAGTGAACAAGATATTAATATGCAATCCTGTGATGAACAACCAGAGGAAATCAATCCAGAGGAACCAGAAAGTGATTTGAACAATGGAGGTTTTGCTCTAGAAAGTTGTCTGCAGCCTGTAGACATTTCAGAAGAGATTCTCTGTTTCAGTGATAACACATATTGTGTGGCGCCTGCAGAAAGAAACAATCCTGTTAGCTTCTTCAGAACTCCTCATTTGGAAGCCATGGCATTTCCTGTGCAGTTTCCTACTGGTCAGAATACACTGGATGAAAAGAGATGTCTTAAACTCACACCAAGTGCTTACTTCAAGTCAAGGCTTTTCAACATTGATGCAAGATTGCTAAAGACACAAATTACCTGTTTTCTCACAGTTTGTCACTGAAATACACCTGGCTAATTCCAGCATGACAATACAGCTAAGGAAAGGTAAAACTATGACCAAAGATGGACGCAAAATCACATCAGGAATGTTACAAAGTAAGACAGAAGTAGAGAAGCTGGTAAGAAATAAAGATGCAATCAGATTTATGCAGCCACTCAGAGGAACTCCAGCTTACTGGCAGAAAACCACCAAGATCTATTCAGTATGGTCCGTCAAATAGGAACACCTCAGTTCTTTGTCACTTTCTCTGCTGCTGAGATGAGATGGCCTGAAGTGATTCAAGCTATAAAGAGACAACAAGGTGAAGAGGTTGATTTTGAAGCCCTGGACTGGTCAGAAAAGTGTGAAATTCTAAGATCAAATCCAGTAACCACCATGCGAATGTTTGATAAGCGTGTTGAGGCTTTGTTCAGAGATTTGCTTTTTTCTCCTGCACAGCCCCTTGGTGAAATCATTGATTACTTTTACAGAGTTGAGTTCCAGCACAGAGGTAGTCCGCATATACACATGTTGCTGTGGATTCGAGAAAAGGTAGTAGTAGATGTGGATGATGACCAAACTGTCTGTGACTTTGTGGACAGATACATCTCAGCTCAACTCCCTGATCCAGAAAACAACCTGAACTGCACAAAAAAGTCGCTGAACTACAAAGCACAGCAAAAACCACACAAAACATGCTTTAAGAGTGTAACTCTGGTTGTAGATTTGGGTTTCCAAAACCACCAGCCACAAGAACAATGATTGTGAGACAGGATGAGGATTCAGACACTGAAGCTGCAAAAGCCAAACTCAGACCTTTGTTGACCTGCTGAAGGAACCTGAAGCTGCTTCTCTCACCATAGAGCAGATTCTGTCACGATGCAACTTGACAATGAATGAGTATGAGCAATGCCTCCAAGACATAAACAAGAAAACAGCTCTTATTCTGAAACGTGACCCAAAGGACTGTTGGATCAACAATTACAACCCACACCTGCTTGAAGCCTGGAACTCTAATTAGATGTCTCGTTAATATTGAATGCCTATTCATGTATAGAATACCTCTGTAAATATATAACGAAGAAAGAATCTGGCCTCTCTGAATACCTGAAGACAGTTATTGACAACTCTGATAAGAACACGGTCAATGAATGTGATGAAATGAGAGCTGTGATGCAGGCTTACTCAAAAAGAGAGAATCAGCGCACAGGAGTGTGTGACTCGAGTCTGTGGCCTAAAAATGAAAAATGTTCCCGCAGTGTTGTATTTGTACCAACAGATGATAACCCAGTAAAAATGAGTCGCCCGATGAGCTACCTGGAATCCACAACACATGACAGTTGTAATATTTGGATGACAAGTTTGAGTGATAAATACAAATCAAGACCTGAGACACCAGAATATGAGGAAATGTCACTGGCTGATTTGCTGCCTTGTGCCGGTTGGTGAGTGGTCCAAATGAAGGAAAAGATGTGCTTCCTCTTCTTAACCAGCTTGGATTTGTACTAAGGCGAAAGAATGATAACCAGCTATAATCAGGTATTACCACTGTTCACAGGAAAACGATCCTGAGCAATATTATGGACGACTGTTGAGACTTTACCTTCCACACAGATCAGAGCAGGAACTGAAACCACGAGGGTTCCAAACCTATCAGTCCTTCTACAACTCGGTTTGTACGACTTCCATGTTCAGACCACAGTGAGTCTGTGAAAGGGTTGTGAGAGAAATAAAGACAAGTATGAGAAGAACTCTGAGGATATGAGAGTGCACTGGAAGAGTTTGAACAGAATAGGGATGTTGTGATCGATGAATGGTGTAATCTTGCTCCTGAATCTGAAGTTGTGAGGTTGCAATGTGATGAGAATCTTCCTGAGAGACATTCTGATGATGAGAACGAACAGGAGAATGTCCCCGACTACAGTCGTCAGTCTGATGCTGTAACAGAGATCAAAGCCATCAGAGAACAACCTGCAGTCGATCCAGCCGTGGTACGTGTAATGTATCAGAATCTGAACCAGAAGCAGGCCTGCGTGTTCTATGCTATAAGAGACTGGTGTATTCAGCGAGTTTGTGGTTTAAACCCAGATCCATTTTTCTTCTATATCAACGGTGGTGCAGGAACTGGAAAGTCACATCTGATTAAATGTATTCACTCTGAAGCATCAAAGATCCTGAGCAGACTCCCTGCTAATGCAGAAGAAGCTGACATATCAATCCAACTGTTTTACTGACGTCATTTACCGGGACAGCAGCTTTTCTATCAATGGCTCTACATTACATTCCCTACTCAAACTACCCAGGAGTCTGAAACCACCCATTCAAGGACTTGGTAACCAACTGGATGAAGTCAGATCTGAGCTTATGAATGCTGAAATTATTGTTATTGATGAGATTTCAATGGTTTCAAAACCCCTTTTTGCTTATGTGGATGCAAGACTGAAACAAATCAAAGGCACTCAGAGACCTTTTGGTGGAATGTCAGTTTTAGCTGTTGGAGATTTTTACCAGCTGCCACCAGTGCGACAGTCTAAGCCTCTCTGTGTTTATGATCCAGAACAGATTGACCTATGGCAGGAACATTTTCAGATGATCACTCTAACAGAGATCATGCGTCAGAAAGATGATGTGGCCTTTGCAGAGATGCTGAACAGGATTAGAATCAAAGAAAGACAGATGAGCTTTCTCAGTGCGACAGAGATTTGTTGTCACAGGCTGTGACTGCACCAGAAGAATGTCCAACTGAGGTCTTACACATTTATGCCACCAACAAGAATGTTGAATCCCACAACACAGATACGCTCAAGAAGCTTCATTCAAACATTATAATCATCAATGCAGACGATTTCCAGAAGGATAAACGTACAGGCAGAATGGCACGAAGAGACAAACCATTTACAGGTGGCAAAATGATTTACCCGACACCCTGAATGTTGCTGAAGGAGCCCGAGTGATGCTGACCAGAAACTTGGACACACTAAACGGTTTAGTCAATGGTGCTTTTGGTATACTGATAAAGGTGGTGAGATCTGAAAATGATGGACAAATAATTAAACTGGGGCTCAGAATGGACAACCGGCAGCCTATGAGACACAACCGCAGTGCTAATGCAGCATCTGATGATCTGGTTTACATTGAGAGAGCAGAGGAGAGTCTGAAGTTTAAAGGAGCGGTACGCAGACAGTTTCCTGTAAAGCTAGCATTCGCCTGCACAATTCACAAAACTCAGGGTCTTACAACACAGACAGCTGTAGTTTCAATGAGGAACATTTTGAACCAGGTATGGCTTATGTTGCTCTCAGCAGGGTGACGTCTCTCAGTGGACTCTATTTGCAGGACTTGGATGAGAACAAGATTTATGCCAATCCCGAGGTAACTGCAGCGCTCCAAACCATGAGACAAGCCAATGTTGAAGAAATGATGCCTCTTCTTCAGGTCAGAGAAACAGCCAGCAGACCTGACACTCTTACACTGATCCATCACAATACGGAGGGTTTGCCATCTCACATCAGTGACATCAAGAGTCATCATGAAATGTGTTTAGCAGATGTTTTGTGTCTCACAGAGTCTCACCTCCAAGGCTCCTTTGTTGCAGACAGTCTTCATTTGGACGGCTACACCATGTTCAAACGCAACAGACATGTGTCCTACACAAACTTTCCTCACATGGCCAGCAGAAGTGGTGGTGGAGTTGTTGTGTATTGAGGAATCATTTTCAGGTTCAGGTAAACAGTATCTGCATAATGTCACTGATCTTGAGTTCTTAGTGTTAAAGGTTCAGGCTCCATTCCCTGCGCTCATTGCGGTTGTGTACAGACCTCCTGACTACAGTTTGACACCATTCATGCAAAACCTGGTAAGTCTTTTAGATTCACTTGAAATAATGGACTGTCACCCAATAATTGTGTGTGGAGATTTTAATGAGAACCAGTTACAGAGTGGAAGGAAACAGATTCTGGAGCAGTTTCAGTCGAGAGGGTATTCACAGCTGATCACTTCTGCCACTACAGACAAGAACACCCTGCTTGACCTCATTTTTGTTTCTCAGCCACAGAAAAGTCTCTATTCAGGTGTCCTGAGAACATATTACAGTTACCACAACCCTGTGTTTGTGTCCTGTCCTCCAGCCAATCATGAAGTCGTCTGGTGAGTTTTGAAACAATTACAGATCATGTTTGTTACAGAGTTTATTTTGTAGAGCATGAAAAAGATTTTTCATTGAATAATTATATTTCTTCATATTGTCTTCCCTACTCTGTCTGTAAGAAGACCCTTTCTTATTGCAATGTTATTAATCATTTCACCAAATCATGGCTGTACTTCATGCAGAGCCGGGAGATCTGCTTTCTGTTATCATGCAGCTCAGATCTGAAATATGCTGCAAAAAGTATTAAACGGACATAATTTATTTTTATTCTCATGTTTTAAATGACTAAATCTACTAATGCATTTTTCATGGATGTTAATTGTCATCTCCTTTTTTGATACTTTTTTACTGTGACGTATGTAGCTCAACAAACGAGAGCTTCCCTCAAAGGGCTTTCAAATAGGAAATAGTAAATAAATCCCAGATAAATGCAGGTATTTATTATGGGTCACATGAATAATAACAGACAATTATATTTTCTTGATTATAGTAAATTTTGTAGAATCAAATGTTTTTGGGATGAATGAGGTTTTGCTTATCATGTTTTACAGGTAAAAAATGTTAAAAGTTTTAAACTATCTTTAGGCTACCAGAGATGTCTATAATGATTCATTATGTAGAGAAAAACATTTTTATAGCTTACAGAATATGTATAAAAACTGATTTAGAAGTACATGGAAAGTTTCTGCATCCATTTTCTGACTTGGCCTTTATCCGGGTGGGTTTGGGTTTGGGTGGATAAAGGCCAAGTCAGAATTCTCTGAGCAGCTGGAAAAAGCTGCTAATTAACAAAGACATCAGAAAGCGGGGGCTTTAGGTGTAGCCCCGCTTTCTGACGCACTAATTAGATTTAGTAACTGACACCCCATACCAGCATTACATAGACACTTGGGGGCTGAGATGGGTGGGTGGGGAGGGTGGGTTGGTGGTGTTAAAAGCACTTTATGTTTTGTAGATGTATTTTTTCAGACAGGGCACACACAGTCCTGTCTCCTTTGTGGGAAAACCTTCGAACTTCACCATCCTCAGCTGAAACAACAACATCTTAACACCATCTTCATGAACTGCTGAGCCAAACCTGATCCATCAGTGCTGGACTGCACAGATAACTACATGCCACAAGGAGACTGCTGTGTTATGAACTGCCATACCAGTGTGTCTTCAGTGGAGAAGATGACACACCCATCACCTGACCTCCTGCCTGATCTGGAGACCATCACCATGCTGCCACACTACACACCTCTGAGACCATCAATGATGACTCATACTGAGGAAACTGTATTCCTGTCAGAGATGCTCAGTGATCCTCAGAGCAGAGAGAGGTATGATTCTTTATCTTTGATTAAAAAAATGTCAGTGCTTTTAATTCATTTAATTAATTTAAATCCTGTTTATTGCATAAAGAATTACACACTCAAATGATTATACTTGTTAACACTTTTTGAGTTTTAATTCACATTATGGATTACAAATCTATGCTTTTTCTACTCTGTCTCTCTGTGCAGGTATTGCTGTCTTCTGAGTTCTTCACTGTCCCAACTGAAACATTCAAACCTCATTGCAGAGCTCATGTCTTTCCTCACCATCATGTGAGTGTGAGATTGCTCTGGATTCTGGTTATGTGGCCTGCAGCACCTATAAGGTATTTCAACATTGTTCATTTTATAACTTATTTCTAGTTAACACAAATAAATGTTCCTTTTTCTGTATTTTTTAGAACAAGCTCGTACAGTGTGCCTGCATTCCAGCTTCTTAGACTCTACGCAAGTGGACAGAGTATCAGTGCTTGGCCACCCTTACAGACACCGACTTCTGTCAACTCACTGCTACTGATCAGGCACCTCACTCCAGGAAGACAGAGGGCTGCAAGCCTGTTATCGTTTCCAGTGTGGCTTTGTATTCTTGGGGTAGCATCAGATTTTCCCACAAATATTCAAAGGTAACACTTATTTTAAGCTTAGTTATTAAATCAAAAGTCTTCCCTTGTGTTAATTGTTTTATTTTTCTTTTTTTTTTTCTTTTACATTTATATGCAGTTATCAGATGTGGTGGAGCTTTGTTAACTGTGTGGAAAACATCTGTTTGTGATGATATTTACAATGAGGTTTTAAGGTGACAGTTTCCAAGTGATTTCAATCATTTGACTAAGCAAAAACATGTTTGCAATTAACATATTTTTTTCAGTTTTGTCTTTTGGATTTAACATTCCTCTGTGACAGGAAATACTAAACTGGTCCAAGTAACCAGCATATCATTGGTCAAAGACAAAAAAGGACCACATGTCACGCTAGCAATGAATTTTTGACTGTGTTTGTGTCACCAGATTTAACAAACAATATCAGACATATGAAACTGAACTCTGGATTAATGTCTAGATGTTTTTTGTGTTTTTTTTTTTATTGTTGAATAATTATTTTGTAGGACAAACCCAATTTATTTACCCAAACAAGTTACATTGTTTGGGTAAATAGTGGATTAATATATCTAAGTCTATAAGTATAGCAAGCTGAATTCATACAAACACACAGCTCTAAATCTTGAATTGTAGGATGTACAAAATGATCATGTGATTATTATGGACATTTAAATAACTATATCTATTGAACCATTACACATATTCTTTATAGAAATTACACAATCTCAAAATGTGAAAAAAGAAAATGTTTAAGAGAATAAATAATGTGTGTTTGTATGAATCCTGCCTTAGTATGGGGTGTCAGTAACTACATTAGTATAGAGTAGGTCTAACAGTGGTTTTCCACATCTGCTCTAATATATATAGATAATGGGTCAGACATATAAAGTCATTTTGAAAAGTTCATAAAGGTCACATCCATTTATATGTGTTCCTCTTTATCATTTTATATCAGGTCACACAGCTGACTTGAGTTTGATCAGAGTAGAACCATAACATTCATGCTAATGGTTCTACTGTTTACAGTTACTTTATGATGGATTTCATCCTGGTCACAGCACTATGAGAAAAGCTGTTAAAGGTAAAGTTAACCCAATTAATACCTCATCATAAGTCACTCTATAACGCAAAGCAGTGATTATTTTCACTGTAATTTATTCCACAATAATGTTCTTTATTTGATCCCTGTTTCTTTAAATATGCACATCGATTGTTCAGCTGTGTGACTCTCTACACCTCAAATATATCACAATGTGGACTTCATTTCGACAGTATTTTGTAGATTGGTACCACATTTATCATAAAATCAGGAAACTGTAAACTAATTGAAAAAATGAAGCTTATGAAATTTTTAATGTGGCATTGGAACATGTTGTTTATCCTTGCCAAATGGTATTTACACAAAACTCCAGCAAATCAGAGGATATATTTTGTCTCTCACTTGCGTATATGCGCATATGTGTATATTTTTGCAGTTAATAGCCTATCATGTGTCTGCGCATCTTAGGGCCATAAACATAAACATGGCAAACAAGGATATGTTCACAATTCCAACAGATGCTTCAATTGTTTGTATAGATGTTAGATTCATTTGATTTGCATTTTCTATTAATATTTTTCTGTTTATCCCAAATGGGATTTTTATTTCTGTTTGCCATTATTGTAATCATTGGAAACAACTGAATAAATATTTTGTATCATATGTTTCTAAAAGTATTTGAATGTTCTACTTTTCTACTACTGGTTTTCTACTTTCTAAACTTTCTTCCACTCTTTGGCATTTCAATAACATTATTTTTGGGTGTTTTTATCTCTGACCGCAGCATCTTGTGCATTTATTACCTAAATGTTGTTTGTGTGGGTTTTCTTTTTTGGTTTTTTGGTTTTTTTGCCATTTTTAGATTTCACCAGCTGTGTAAACTCTGCAATTTTACCTTGGTTTTGTTCCACATCAGTTTATCTGCTGGCTGATTTTCTTCCTTTTCTAGTGTTTCTGGTAATTTTTAACAGTTAAAAAGTAACTTTGAGGTTACTTCAGCCTTTTCAGCTGTTATCTGTTGACAGTTTTGCCTAATTATTACATTTCTGCAAAATTATAGCAGTTCTGATAACTTGTAATATTTCTGCTAAGTTTTTAATTTTCTACTAAATTATATTATTTTTGCTAGGTTACACTACTTTTGTTTGTTATGTTATGTTATGTTATGTTATTCTAAATTATTACATTTCTGCTAAGTTGTAGCTTCTGGTAAACTACAACATTTCTGCTGAATTGTGATGTTTCTTCTAAGTTATTGCATTTCTTCTAAGTTATTACATTTTTGTTTACTTGATGTTGTTCTGCAACGTTATTAAATTTCAACAACTTTTTAAACACTGACTTTGATTTCTTCAGCTTCTTCAGCTATTTTCAACTATTTTCAGCAGACAGCTTCAGCTTTAAAGCATCCACACTGCATTTTCGCAGGAAATGCAAATTTTTCTAGTTATTCTAGTTGCCACTTTTCACTTTTTTGGCACTTAACTACTTCCACAATTTTCAGCCGATTTTCACCGTTCAATTTTAAACTATTCTGCTATTTCTGCTAATGATCGCTATATCTTTTGGTGTTTATTACTGTTATACTTTTTAAATATTCTACTTTTTTCCTTTAATTTGTCCCATTGAAATGAATGGGAAACTTCTGCAATTCTGCTAAATTTTGCTTGTTTTTGAAACTTAACTACTTTTTCCTACTTTCACGTAGAACAACCATTCAAACTTTAAAATGTTCTCAATTATTGGGCTATTCAGGAATAAATCAGATTTTTCAAATCTTTTACCGTTTTATTTTATGCCTCTTAAAGTTTTGAGTTGGAAAATTGTGATTTTTCACAAAATACATGCGTTGTTATGGTTGCTATGCACTTGGCTTCCAGTGTGCCACTGTAGGTTTCGCAGTCTTCTCTTCATGTCCGAACAACTTCTTGCTACTTGCTCAATTTTCACTCAACTTCCACAAATTATACATCAAAACGTAGGTATTTTTGCTGGCTTTCCGAAAATGTCACCATCATTGTTGTGAGACTTATAGAATTTTGGCAAATCTCCTCAGAGCAACACAAAGTCTGAAAACTCTCCATAGAAAGTCAATGGAGAGTTTGTTCAAAATCACCGCTTGATTTCTGTAATGAGAGGCATATTCGAATCGTCATATCTCCTTAACGAAGCGAAGTTAAAACATGAGGCTTGTCCCAGTATATCTTCAGACACTCCTGACGCTCACAATTCAAGAATTTTTTCTCACCTATTACCGTTCTGAGATGAGTTACACTTGTTTGAGCGTAGGAAATTCGTCCTTCGCTCAGATTTCTTCAGATTTCAAACTCTGGAAATGAACCACTTTTTTCTCTCGTCATAACTTTTTGTTGGATTTCCACAGAGACCTGAAAATTTCCATGATTGTTCACCAAAGCCTGCTGTCTCTTACGGTGAAAGAATGATATCAATACTCCAAATAGATTTAGAGTTAGAAAGCGTTGTTTGAGGGCAAGTCAAGGCAGTTTTTGCTTTGCTCTACTCAGTTATGGTGCATTAGAAGTCAAATATCTTTAATAATTCATATTTTAATGATACATTGTCAACACTTTAAGATTCCCCCATCTCTTCTGAACAAACGGTGTAAGAATGACCGTTCTAGCCCTATAGTTAGGAAATTATGGTCATTTGTTTGAGGGAGTCGTCATTATGAGAAATAGACTGCAAAAATCCTGTGTCTCTCTGTGCTGCATGCACCTGTTTTGGCGGGAAAAAGTGCACAGCCTCTCTGATTGGTGGATTAAATTCAGCAGCTCCCAGGCTGCTTGACTGAGCTAGAAACTTACTTCTCTCTCCCTGTGTGTGTGTGTGTGTGTGTGTGTGTGTGTGTGTGTGTGACAGAGAGAGAGAAAGAGAGGGCGAGACAGAGTTTTTATGGGAGCATCTTATTGTATGATTTAAATTCAATATATTTAGACTGGTTGACTGAATTTGATCCTGTGTGTGTCTCTCTGTGCATGTGTGTTTCCATATGTTTCCATATTTCTGATTGTGTGACTGTTACACTTTTTTTGCTCAGTTTTTTTTTCATTTAACAAGTACATTTGAAGGACCCTTAGCATGTTCAGCATTTTTTCAGCTGTCCATTTTGCTTTTCCAGTTTTTCTGTTTAAGTTATTACTATTGTGCTGAATCATACTATTTCTGCTATTTTATAAGATTTGTGCTAAATATAGTATTTCTACCCAGTATAGTATTTCTGATTAATTATAGTTTTTCTACCAATCATATTACAGTATTTTGCTTTTATACCATTTTATAGGATTTTTATATTGCTTAATATAGTATTTCTGCTTTTTATAGGATTTGTGCTTTATATAGTATTTCTGCTTTTTATAGGATTTGTGCTTAATACAGTATTTCTGCTAAATGTAGTATTTATGCTTAATCACACTATTACTATATATTTCTGCCAGCTTCCCAGCCAGCCAATCATATCTGAGGTCTGCAGTTTCTTCTCTCGTCATATCTCAGCGACGGATGTACAAAGAGTAATGAAAATCGCAGTCAAAGTACACCAAAGTCCGCTGATTCACCCAGTACAAGAATTATGCTCCTAGTCCACCTAGTTTTGGAGTTACACGATGTTTTGTAACTCCAAAAAATGGCGCTCTTTGCCTCACACCGCGATCTAATTCTGACTGCTCATCACCCTGTTTCCCAAGTGCTCACTGTCTTTCCCAGTGGCGCAGCTGGTAATGACACAGGCCTGCAACCCAAAAGACGTGGGTTCAACTCCACCTTGGACAACATGTTTTTTCCCTACAAATTAATACACTATCACAGACCACTAATTCATATTCATCATTTATTACAATTCTCAAAACTTTTTACCAGCTTTTCTAATATGGACCTCACATTCTTCTTAACACTCCATGGCACAAATACTCTTCCCTTTAGGCTCTGTGAATGTGTGTGTGTATCAATATTTCTCCCATTTTAAAGTATTACTCCTCCATAATTGGATTTCTCTTAAATCAAAGTACTTTTACTACATCTTAGTACTTCTGCTCAATCATAGTATTTCTGCTAAATCATGGTTTTTGTGCCCAGTCATCAGAATCATGTTTATTGGCCAAGTATATGTGCATACAAATACAAGGAATTTGGTTCCGGTAGATGGTGGCTCTCGAGCACAGCAATGTAAATCTCACACACACACACACACACACACACACGTATCTATATATACATTGCACATGCATACACATACATACACAAAGCTGTGTAAACCAACTATAAATAACTAATCTAAACGTATATACATAAAATACAGAAATGAAATGAGGTGGAATGAATACTACAGAATGTACATAAGGTGCAGTTGCAGTCTGGCAGTGGGAGGAGTGTGACAGTTCAACTGTTTAGAAGGGAGATGGCGAGGGGAAAGAAACTGTTCCTGTGTCGGGTGGTCCTGGTCTGCAGGCTTCTGTACCGTCTGCCAGAGGGCAGCAGATCAAAAAGTCTGTGTCCAGGGTGTGAGGGGTCTGTGATGATTTTCCCTGCCCGTTTCCTGGTTCTTGAGAGGTACAGATCCTGGATGGAGGGCAGGGGGGCGCCGATGATCCTTTCTGCTGCCCGTACAGTCCGCTGCAGTCTGCACCTGTCCTGTTTAGTGGCTGCACCATACCAGACTGTGATGGAGGAGCACAGGACAGACTCAATGACTGCAGTGTAGAGCTGGATCAGCAGCTCCTGTGGAAGACTGTACTTCCCCAGTTGTCTCAGGAAGTACATCCTCTGCTGGGTCTTTTTGAGGATGGAGTTGATGTTGGTCTCCCACTTCAGGTCCTGGGAGATGGTGGTACCCAGCAACTTGAAGATCTCCACAGTCGACACAGGGCTGTCTGATATGATGAGGGGGGGCAGAGTTGAGGGATGTCTCCTGAAGTCCACTGTCATCTCTACAGTTTTAAGAGTGTTCAGCTCCAGATTGTGCTGACTGCACCAGAGTACCAGCCACTCAACTCATCATAACATTTGTGTTATGTTATAGTATTACTACTAAGTGGAGAAATTTCTAAAATGTTACAGTATATGTGCTGATTACAGTATTTCTGCCAAATATAGTATTTCTGATTAATTATAGTTTTTCTACCAAATCATATTACAGTATTTTTGCTTTTTATAGGATTTTTATAGGATATTTATATTGCTTAATATAGTATTTTTGCTTTTATACGATTTGTGCTTAATACAGTATTTCTGCTAAATGTAGTATTTATGCTTAATCATACTATTTCTATATATTTTTGCCAGGTCCTCTGTGAGGACTGAGACATTCAAATGTACATATAAGGGCCTGCATGGCTTCCCAGCCAGCCAATCATATCTGAAGTCTGCCGTTTCTTCTCTCGTCATATCTCAGCGACGGATGTACAAAGAGCAATGAAAATCGCAGTCAAAGTACACCAAAGTCCGCTGATTCACCCAGTACAAGAATTATGCTTCTAGTCCACCTAGTTTTTGAGTTACATGACGTTTTATAACTCCAAAAAACGGCGCTCTTTGCCTCTCACCGCGATCTAATTCTGACTGCTCATCAGCCTGTTCCCAAGGGCTCACTGTCTTTCCCAGTGGCGCAGCTGGTAATGACACAGCTCTACAACACAAAGGTCGCAGGTTCAACTCCACCTCGGACAACACGTTTTTTGCCCTACAAATTAATACACTATCACAGACCACTAATTCATATTCATCATTTATTACAATTCTCAAAACTTTTTACCAGCTTTTCTAATATGGACCTCACATTCTTCTTAACACTCCATGGCACAAATACTCTTCCCTTTAGGCTCTGTGAATGTGTGTGTGTATCAATATTTCTCCCATTTTAAAGTATTACTCCTCCATAATTGGATTTCTCTTAAATCAAAGTACTTTTACTACATCTTAGTACTTCTGCTCAATCATAGTATTTCTGCTAAATCATAGTATTTTTGCCATATCATGGTTTTTGTGCCAAATCATCAGAATCGTGTTTATTGGCCAAGTATATGTGCAGACAAATACAAGGAATTTGGTTCCGGTAGATGGTGGCTCTCGAGCACAGCAATGTAATCTCACACACACACACACACACACACACACACACACACACACGTATCTATATATACATTGCACATGCATACACATACATACACAAAGCTGTGCAAACCAACTATAAAAAACTAATCTAAACGTATATACATAAAATACAGAAATGAAATGAGGTGGAATGAATACTACAGAATGTACATAAGGTGCAGTTGCAGTCTGGCAGTGGGAGCAGTGTGACAGTTCAACTGTTTAGAAGGGAGATGGTGAGGGGAAAGAAACTGTTCCTGTGTCGGGTGGTCCTGATCTGCAGGCTTCTGTACCGTCTGCCAGAGGGCAGCAGATCAAAAAGTCTGTGTCCAGGGTGTGAGGGGTCTGTGATGATTTTCCCTGCCGTTTCCTGAGAGGTACAGATCCTGGATGGAGGGCAGGGGGGCGCCGATGATCCTTTCTGCTGCCCGTACAGTCCGCTGCAGTCTGCACCTGTCCTGTTTAGTGGCTGCACCATACCAGACTGTGATGGAGGAGCACAGGACAGACTCAATGACTGCAGTGTAGAGCTGGATCAGCAGCTCCTGTGGAAGACTGTACTTCCCCAGTTGTCTCAGGAAGTACATCCTCTGCTGGGTCTTTTTGAGGATGGAGTTGATGTTGGTCTCCCACTTCAGGTCCTGGGAGATGGTGGTACCCAGCAACTTGAAGATCTCCACAGTCGACACAGGGCTGTCTGATATGATGAGGGGGGGCAGAGTTGAGGGATGTCTCCTGAAGTCCACTGTCATCTCTACAGTTTTAAGAGTGTTCAGCTCCAGATTGTGCTGACTGCACCAGAGTACCAGCCGCTCAACTCATCATAACATTTGTGTTATGTTATAGTATTACTACTAAGTGGAGAAATTTCTAAAATGTTACAGTATATGTGCTGATTACAGTTTCTGTATAATAGAATTTTGGCAAATCTCCTCACACCAACACAAAGTCTGAAAACTGCATAGAAAGTCAATGGAGAGCTTGTTCAAAATCTCCACTGGATTTCTCTAATGAGAGGCATTTTCAAATCGTCATATCTCAACGCAGCAAATTTAAGACATGAGGCTTATGCCAATATATCTTCAGACACTCCTGATGCTCACAATTCAAGAATTTCTTTCTCACCTATTACCATTTGGCCATGAATTGGGTTTGTTTGAGGGTAGGAAATTCATCTCTCGCTCCGATTTCTTCAGATTTCAAACTCTGGAAATGAACCACTTTTTCTCTCGTCATATCTTTTTGATGGATTTCCACAGAGACCTGAAAATTTCCATGACTGTTCACCAAATCCTGCTGTCTCTTACGGTGAAAGAATGATATCGATACTCCAAATAGATTTAGAGTTAGAAAGCATTGTTTGAGGGCAAGTCAAGGCAGTTTTCGCTTTGCCTCTACTCAGTTATGGTGCATTAGAAGTCAAATATCTTCAATAATTCAGATTTTAATGATAAATTGTCAACACTTTAAGATCCCCCCATCTCTTCTGAACAAAACGGTGTAAGAATGACTGTTCTAGCCCCTACGGTTAGGAAATTATAGCCATTTGTTTGAGGGGAATCCTCACTATGAAAAATAGACAGCACAAATCCTGTCTCTGTGCTGCGTGTGTGTAAAAACAGGTGCACCTGTTTTGGCGGGAAAAAGTATACAGCCTCTCTGATTGGTGGATTCAAATTCAGCAGCTCCCAGGCTATTTGGCTGCTGCTGCTGCTAGTGTGTGTGTTTGTGTGTGTGTGTGTGTGTGACAGAGAGAGAGAGAAAGAGAGGGCGAGAGAGCGTTTTTATGGGAGCATCTTATTGTATGATTTAAATTCAATATATTTAGACTGGTTGACTGAATTTGATGCTGTGTCTCTCTGTGCTTGTGTGTTTCCATATGTGTCCATATTTTGATTGTGTGACTGAAGAAGGAAATATTATACTTTTTTTTGCTGATTTTTTTTTCATTCAACAATTACATTTGAGGGAGCCTTAGAATGTTCAGCATTTTTTCAGCTGTTCATTTTGCTTTTCCAATTTTCTATTTCAGTTATTACTATTGTGCTAAGTCATAGCATTTCTGCTGTGTGTGTGTGTGTATGACAGAGAGAGAGAGAGAGAGAGAGAGAGAGAGAGAGAGCCTTTTTATGGGTGTATCTTATTGTGTGCCTACTGGTGGTGGTCAGAGGGCCCGGTGGCGCCAGTGTCCAGCAGCCTCGCCTCTGTCAGTGCGCCCCAGGGTGGCTGTGGCTACAACGTAGCTTGCCATCACCAGTGTGTGAATGGGTGAATGACTGGATATGTAAAGCGCTTTGGGGTCCTTAGGGACCATAAAAGCGCTATATAAATACAGGCCATTTACCATGTCCATATTTGTAATTGTGCAAGTTATTACTATTATGCTAAATTATAGTATTTCTGCTACTTTTTGGTATTTGTGCTAAATACAGTATTTCTGCTAAATCTTAGTATTATTGCTTAATCATAGTATTTGAGCATATTCTTTCTATTTGTGTCATAGCATAGTATATTTGCTGAATTACAGCATTTCTGCTATGTTGTAGTATTTGTCCTAAATCACAGTATTTGTGCAATGTTTAGGTATTTTGTTTAAATAAAGCATCTATGTAATCTTGTACCATGGTTGCTAAAATCCTGTATTTCTGAAAAGTTATCTTGTTTCTGCTAAGTTACAATATTTATTCTAATTTCTGCTGCTAAGTTCTGCTATGTTATTGTATTTCTGCCAAGTATTATGTTTTCTTTACGTTATTGCAGTTCTGCTATGTAATTACATTTTTGCTAAGTTCTTATGCTTCTGCAAAGTTATTACAATTTTTTGCAAAGGTTTTACAATTTCTGCAACTTTTCAGCTTTTTCAGCTAGTTTCAGCTGACAGCTTCAGCTTTACAGCATCCACACTGCATTTTCGCAGGAAATGCAAATTTTTCTAGTAATAATAATGATTTCCTCCTGATCTCATTTCCATAGCAGAGAAAACTGTGGTGTATATTGAGGTGGAGGGTGTGGTCTATGGCTCAGGTGTAGAGTGAGGGTGGGGTGCACCACAGCAGCATGCTGGGACTGCTGAGGGTGGAGGAGGGAGTGATGATGACATCAGAGCTGCAGCAAAGCAGTCAGCAGCACAGAGACCAGTGAACACACAGTCTGTTCATCTTTGCATAGATACAATATATAGCACAATATTGAATGACAGAGACGCTGTGTGAGCTTCCACAGATACACTGACGTCAGTATCCAGAGTCCTCCTGCTGCTCCCCCCTCAGAGCCCCGTGATCAGCACCAACACATTCAGTTAGATGACAGAGTCCAGCTGCAGCTAGAATCAGCTCTGTGAACAACAGCACAGCGTCAGTGTTTCACACTCAGTGAAAGGAGGAAACAGCAGAAGAACACCATGTGTGCTACGTTTCCCAGGACACACTACAAACTGCACAAATACAGAGCAGCACGTGGAAGGACCTGGAGCTGCATTTAAAGAGAAAAGACAGTGTGATGTCCTGTATGGACAGGTGGAAGGAACCAAGTCCTCAGCTGAAACACTCGTGTTTGTCCACAGACAGGAAACACAGCAGGAAACAAAGAAGCTCATGGATAACACACTTCCTGTCAGTCACAATGAGGCTGGAGCCAAACACAGAAAGGTGTTTTTGTCCAGATGAGCCCAGAGAAGAAACACGAGTGTTCACAGACATCAGAAGCTCAGAGAGGTGAAACATGAGGTTGGAGTCCTCGTCAGCATCCAGAAGAGCTGCTGTGAAACCCTGAGTACTCATGACAGACTCTGATGGCACAAACACATCATGATTCAAACATGAAGACAAACATGGAGCTCCTGATCCTCCTGCATGAGAACAAGCTGACATGAGCGCTGTGTCTGAGAGTGTCTCCCTGTCACAGTGACAATAACACAGCTGCTGCTCACAGTCATTAAACTGACCTGAGGTCAGCTGCTAGGACGTCTCTGTGCTCCTTACATATGAACCATGTGACCTCACATCAGTGCTGTGGATGACTGTAGTCATAGAAGAGTAGAGCTGTAGCAGGTGGTGTGAGGAGGAGGAGGAGGTGGTGTATTCTAGTTAACGCAGTACTGAAACACTCCAGCAGAGGGCGCTGTTAAGTCCTTATTGTAACACAGTTACTGTGTGCAGTTAGACTTCATACATAATCTGCACTTATTTCCATCAGACATGCTGTCAGTAAATGATTGTTTCTATTGATTCTACTTCCTGTTGACTAGTTTGATGACAGTGAAACAATCACAGCTGATTGTGTGATGATGTCACTGTTACATTCAGTGTGTGTGACATCATGTTAGTGCAGCTGATAACAGCCTGGTTATGATGCTGTTAGAAACACATGGACGTGTCCATAGATCAGTGTGTGTTTAACATGAGAGCTTCAGCCCTGCTGATGTGTTCAATAAAGACATGCAGGAAAACTGATGAGACTCTGAAATAACTCTTTATATTTATAATGTAACTCTGCATCAAAAGAACAACAAAGGATCCCAGACAGGTTTATGTCAACAAAGACGATTCTGATGTTTCTGTGTTTCTAACAGTTTGACATTATTAGTAAACAGACTGCAGTGAACAGGATTTATAAAGAGCTTATATATAAAGATATGACAGCTGTTTGTTGATCACTCTGTGTTTGGACCTGATCAGTCCAGCTGTTTACTTGAAATATGTTCATTTACCTGTGACGTTATATTTATGTTCTTGTCTCTGTTGAAAAACACATTTTAATGTCCCTCAGATTTTTCTCCCAGATGAATAAATATAAAAATGACACAAACTGACTGCAGCTACTTTTTGTCCTTTCTGTCAGAAACCTTCATGTGACTCATGAGAGACACGTTTCAGCTGTTTGTGACAGATCAGAGGCCAACAAGTCATTTATAACACTTTCCATCATTGTTTAGCACAAACACATGTTGACACAGCAGCGGGCCACAGTGAGAGTCAGAGCCAGGAGATAAAAACTCCTGTTTGACCACAGCCTCAGTTTGTTCCTGCAAACACTTCCTGTTGTTGACTGGGTGGAGTCAGGAAGCCAGCGAGGCCCTGCAGGACTGAGACTGCAGACTGGGACGTGCTCTGTGATGGAGATCAACAGCATCACTGACTGTTTCTGTGAGGACACCATCATCCCAGCAGGGCTGTTTCCCAACAACAAGCCTGGACCATCAGAGACCTGAAGCTGCTGCTGAATGAAAGAAGAGGATCTTCAGGTCTGGAACAAGGACGAGCTGAGAGTGTTAATAACGTTACTAATGTTCAGCTACACTTTACTAGGTCACATCTGTGACACACGTCACTTAAATAAAGAAGGAAATATTGGCTCTGTTTTATCTGCTGGGCCCAAAAGTGACTCCCCGTATTTAAACTGCTATGAAGAACTTGTTGGTCTATAATATGTGAAACATGTGTCAAATGTCTCCATCATGAAAGATATCAGGTCATCTTGAGCCACAAAAACATTCCTATCATGAGGTCGAAGCTGGAATCAGTTTGTTGCAGACGTTTATATATCCCATATTTATCCAGTTAAAGTCACATTGAAATTCAAAAATGTCTTTTCAAGAGTCGTCTGTCCAAGAGGAGCAGAAACAAATATAACAACAGTTATTTAAGCTGTTTTAAAGGCCACAAAGGAGCAGATTGGTTATAATGCAGCTGCTTCAGAGGAATAAAGATGAAACACTGTTTTATTTCATGTGTAACACCTTTCAATCATGTGTTGACTAAAGTCTATTGACCAGTATAAGTAAAGACATCACACACACACACATGGAAACACTGAACCTGTTTTTGGTGCAGCAGCGGTCCCAGCTGCTCGCCTTTATCTAGACTGGGTCAGCTGCTTATCTCAATATAATCAATGTTTAAAGTTCTCAGTGTTTCTGTGTTGCTTCGTATAGGATCTCCCAGCATCATCACTGTGCTGTCCAATCATTGTGTGCTAGGTTACCCTTATAGTGCGATGTGTGTTTGCACAAAGTTTGCATGTGTGTCAAATATAAATAAGCACAGAACAGAAAAAGCTGCCAGTTTCTTCTATTTAGAGTCAAGTTAGTGTTTTGTGTCTTTGTTTGAGGCCTAATGTCAAGCAGAGGTGTGTGTAACTGGACTGCTCTGTTATATGTGTGAAATGTGTGCTTCTCTTCAGCATCATCTTCGTCACTGCTGATTCCTTTGTGTCATCATGTGTTGAGAAGAGAGAACAGTTATAACGGAGGAGCAACAGGAAGCCTGAAATCTGCATCAACAAGGAAGTGTTGGCTCACCAGTGATCCCAGCAGAGCCACTGGTTTGGCTCCAGTTGTTATAGATTCAATGATGTGTTCCTACAGATACATGTTAGCATCTTTATTGTAGTAAAGTCTTGTATGTGAAGCTAGAAACAAGGCAGGAAACGCTCCATGATCTGATCTTAATGATTTGTTTTTATTTCTGTCTTTCAGACTGGATTGAAACTATCAAAGGTCTAAAACAGCCTCAACCCTCCCAAAGACAAACTTTACACACGTCATCTTTCAGCTACAATCTTTGTTGCAGGATCTTCTGCCAAACAAGGCTGAGAGAAGATTTCTTCAGCTGTCATGTGATGCTGTTCAATCTTTGGGCAAACACACTCATATATTAGGGCTGATATCAGGGCTGCACAAGTTCTTTGTGATCATGATAATAGAAGTGTGCCTGTTGAAGATCATGTTTCTACATGATTATATGTCCTGTTATTGTTCTGTATTAATTCAGCTTTCAGCATCCTTTCCAGCCCCTGTTACACCATCCATACAAAGCCAATCTGACTGTGAGCCAATGTGTTGATAGTTTGTGTTGGATCAATAGATTTGACAGACTTGGTTCTCATCCAGAGGGAAACAGTCCAAATTCAGATCTAATGAAATGAGAGGCTGTTTCCTACCACGGTGCTAATGTGTGACTAACAAGGCTCATGGTCTCCAGCAGACAAGCGCCTGGAATGAGGTGAGCTGAGTGTTGCTTTGGTGGGTCTGTGCCACGTCATGCATCAGGATTCATATTGGCAATAGTTCATATCTCTGTTCTTTAGCCTTCATCACAAAGCTGTGAAGGAAAAACAAACATCTAACAGGATTTGATGGATGCAAATCCACTGAGCTCTTTGTCATTTACAAACTTGTCCAACCAACAAGAGCACAGATGAAAAACACAGTGACACTTAAAGGATTTTGCCATATATGAGCATAGATTACTTTCATATAGATTTGCAATGCAGGCTTTTGGTGAGCCGCTGGGTTCTGTCTAATAATCATCTCAGCATTTTACAATAGAATAGCTCTTTATTAGCTCTTCATTATTGTTATTGGACATGAAACAAGGAAGCTGTGTTTCTCATTGGATGTTAGTTTCATGTTCATCAGGATCATTTTCTAAAGAGCTGATATTTAGACCATTTACTGCACTGGCTGCACATTCTGTCTACATTTCTCTGTATGTGCTGTGTTTGCTTTCATATTTCTCCATATTGACACAACAGTGAACAGCAGTAGATCTACTCTTCATCTGTTTAGGCCCAGTGAAAGATCTGAAGCAGAATGGTGTCATTAGGAGAAGAAGAACGGCGAGGAGGCACAGCTCTTAAAATGAAACACAGCAACTTAGCCTGAGCTCAGAGAGCTTCACATGAAAAAGCTCCTCAAGCAGATCATGTCAGAGGTTTGTCATCAACAGGAGGAATGTTCATATCATAGAATGAAGGATGCTGTCACTGGATGAAGAAGGTTATTTAATGGCAAACGTTCACATGAAGTCAAATTGTTGTGGTGTTGAACAGATTCATGGACTGATTGTCTCCAGAATGTTAGAAGAGCTTCAATGAATCATTAGAAACAACTTACAGCTGCACAGATGTGTCAAACACATCTTGTGTCATTGTGGATTTTGTGTTTCTACATGTGACACACGTCTAAAACATGCACACAATTTGAAGACAAACAGGGATCATTTGTTCCCACAGCAGATGCTGAGAGCCATTTCCTTGTAGTCCTGTGTCTATATATATGTACCATTAGATGTTATTGGAATGATTGTCACTTGATAGTTCATGTATGTTTAGCTGGACGGCTGTTTGATCCTCCACATGTTAAAGGTGTCCAGTCCTGAGACACTGGGGGTGGAAACAGCTGTGATGTCATTGGACTGTCACAAAGACAGAAGTGCATGAATGAGCAGCCAAGGAGCCGCTGATGTTTGATTCAACAGCATTTGAAAGGTTGACACAGACACATTTGCACATAGAAAGCTGAATTTGTCATATGCCACAGTGAACTCACTGTTCAGTGTTTTCAGGAAGCTTCTTAACTGCCTCTGCTGCCAAACAAGCAGCTGATGTCCTTGAGAGAAGCTGAAGAAGCTCAACAACAAATACAGGAAGTGGACTTTCAAATACTAGATCACTTTAGACTCCACAAAAATGACTCAACCAGCTATGTTGATTGACTCCTTTGACTCTATGAAAGCTCAGTGGTGTCTTACACAGACTGTTGTGTTGACTATTATTCAGTCGTCTGCTGAATGTTTCAAATGTCTGCATCTCAGTGTAGATGAGGCTGGGGGTCATGGGAGGCCACCATAGCAGTCTCTCAACATCATACATCCATCATAAATGCTGCTGGACTGTCTGATGGGCTGACGGTGAAAAAGCCGTCGGGAAGGAAACAGAAGACATTCAGAGGCTGCAGCAGATTTCTTGATTTGGGGCCTTTTCAGCTTTATTGGACAGAGCAGTGAAGATAAGTGACAGCAAAGCAGAGGGAGAGAGAAAGGGGGCGTGGTCAGAATCAAAGCCAGGCCAGCTGCTCTCCACCTCGTGGCACATGGTCACCTGCTCCCTAGTGAGCTCCAC